>NC_134364.1:115534525-115709904 GCF_048569485.1 Anomaloglossus baeobatrachus
TGTTATTTGATTGATAGCAGCTACAGGATATCTTAAAGGTTGGTTGGGTTTTGCTAGTTATTCCCGCCTCTGCCTGCTGTCCTTCTTCCCCCTGTCTCTCATTTATTACTGAGGTAGGAAGCAGTGAGGGAGTACAGACAGGGGCAGGAATACTTAGCAAAACCGGACCCACCTATTAGATATTCTGTAGCTGCTATCAATCAAACAACATTGCATTTCACAAACTTTACTTGCCTGTATTTCAGAAACTATACATCTGATCTCACAACTAAAGGTATGTATAGAATCAGCATGACAGCGCCAGTATAGCACTGACTATAGTTTATATAGGAAAATCCTGCTAGTTGGTCCCCTTTAAAACACCATCATAGAAAGTTGATGTACCCATAGACATCAGTTTGTTCCCCATTAAGGAGTCAAAATCTAATTCTCTGTATCAGATACATGTATAATAGATAAGTTAATCAGCTTTCTATCAACATATGTGTTTTCAAGTGCGGGAAGAAATTAATTTTTGGTGGAAACGTATACCAACCCAGGGAAAAAGTGGTGGAACCAGAACCACAACTCTGAAAGCAAAAGTGAATGTTATATATATTTTATTTTTTTGATGTTCATGTCTCCATTGCAATAATTCCTTGTTTTCATTCCATGATAGAGTCCACACGGTCTACCTATGAGAGCCGGGGGTAGCCCAAAATTTGCTATGAAGACGCGTCAAGCTTTTTATCTCCACACTACAAAGTTGACCAGGATCGCAAGGAGACTATGTCGGGATATTTTCCGTCCACGTTATGCTGCAAGACATCCCTACATGCCTATCAACAGCGCCGCAATCAAAGCAGAGTGTGGGTATCTGGCATGTATAGGAATCATTCCCTATAGTGTATGTTAGAATGTGGTAGATTGTTTATTTTTAAGGATTACTGTATAGAATGGTGTTGCGTCTATGTCGAAATTGTGACGTGAAAAGCGAAACCGCAGACTAGGCAAAGACTTGTTAGGCTCCCAAAAGATTTACAGTACAGTAATGCAGCTCAGGGGCATGCATGGAAATCACAATGCCCCTTTCATACCCATTATAGAGTATGGTGCTTCTAAAAATGCCCCTACACACAGAAAGTATAATATTCCCCCACACGCACAGGTACAGTATTATTCCACAGTGCCTTCATCAAAGTATAATACTCCACAGTATGATTCTCCTAAAGTGCACCTCCTCTTTACAGTATGCATGCACTCAGTTTGATACCCCCATAGCCCTCTACACAAGTATGATGGTTCCCTCAGCCCCTCATTTAGCATGATGGCCCCCACAGCTCTTCACTTAGTATTATGACCCATCAATCAGTATGATGGTCCCCATAGTCTCATACTCATGATGGTTGCCCCACCACAGCCCCTGACTCGGTATGATGGCTCCCCACATCCCCTGATTAGGTATGATGGCCCCCACCACAGCCCCTGACTCGGTATGATGGTCCCCACAGCCCCTCGATCAGTGTATGATGGCCCCCACCACAATCTCTCACTCGGTATGTTGGCCCCCACCACAATTTCTCCCTCGGTATGTTAGCCCCCACCACAACCTCTCACTTGGTATGTTGTCCCCCACCACAACCTCTCACTTGGTATGTTGTCCCCACCACAACCTCTCACTTGGTATGATGGCCCCCCACAACCTCTCACTTAGTATGATGGCCCCCCCACAACCTCTCACTCAGTATGATGGCCCCCCACAGTTTCTCACTTAGTATGATGCCCCCTCCACAACCTCTCACTCAGTATGATGGCCCCCCACAACCTCTCACTTAGTATGATGGCCCCCCCACAACCTCTCACTTAGTATGATGGCCCCCCCACAACCTCTCACTTAGTATGATGGCCCCCCCACAACCTCTCACTTAGTATGATGGCCCCCCACAGCCTCTCACTCAGTATGATGACTCTACTACAGCTCCTCACTCAGTATAATGGCTCCAATAGCAACTCAATCAGTGTGATGACCCCCACATGTGATACTTAAAACTAATCACTACTTACCTACCCTTGCCTCTTTGTGTCTCTGAAGAATGAGGACTGAGGCTTCACAGTGCAGGTGTAATGTAATCATCGCGCCTGCAGTGTGCTGAGTCTCTAAATGGAGCATCATCATTCTAGTTAACAGTGTCCGTATCCTGAGGATGCTGATTTTGATGTTGTTGTAACAATGAAAGCGGGATGTGGAGGACAGGGCCTCATAGCGGGTGCAAGGTCTGCTACTATGGACCGCACGCCCCTGCTGCATTTTCATAAAAAAACTTTAAGAAAAAGGCACCGTTGTTTTAAAAAAAAAAAAAAAGAAATCAATCAGAAATCAATAGCACACATGAAAATAAGCAACTTTGTAATATATCTTATCAGAGAAACCTTCTTCTTGGATTGATCTTTCCCTCATAATTAATGAGTAAAATGTGTATTTAGTAATGGCAGATGTTCCCATTACTGAGATAGGAGATGATAGTTGGTGTTTTTAAAATTCTATAGAGGGGGAGGAGATAGGCAGACATACATTTTACTGCAGGTTCTCCTGAAATGAGCTGGGGAGGAGCTAAAGGCAGACATAAATTCTACTGCAAGTTCTCCTGAAATGAGCAGGGGAGGAGCTAGAGGCAGACATAAATTCTACTGCAAGTTCTCCTGAAATGAGCTGGGGAGGAGCTAAAGGCAGACATAAATTCTACTGTAAGTTCTCCTGAAATGAGCAGGGGAGGAGCTAGAGGCAGACATAAATTCTACTGCAAGTTCTCCTGAAATGAGCTGGGGAGGAGCTAAAGGCAGACATAAATTCTACTGCAAGTTCTCCTGAAATGAGCAGGGGAGGAGCTAGAGGCAGAATAGACATTTTACTGCAAGTTCGCCTGAAATGAGCAGGGGAGGAGCTAGAGGCAGAACAGACATTTCTTTGGCGCTCCATTGGGAGACCCAGACAATTGGGTGTATAGCTATGCCTCCGGAGGCCACACAAAGTATTACACTAAAAGTGTAAAGCCCCTCCCCTTCAGCCTATACACCCCCCGTGCTGCCACGGGCTCCTCAGTTTTTATGCTTTGTGCGAAGGAGGCAGACATCCATGCATAGCTCCACAGCTTAGTCAGCAGCAGCTGCTGACTATGTCGGATGGAAGAAAAGAGGGCCCATAACAGGGCCCCCAGCATGCTCCCTTCTCACCCCACTCTTGTCGGCGGTGTTGTTAAGGTTTAGGTATCCATTGCGGGTACGGAGGCTGGAGCCCACATGCTGTTTTCCTTCCCCATCCCCCTTAGGGCTCTGGGTGAAGTGGGATCCTATCGGTCTCCAGGCACATGAGACCGTGCTCCATCCACAGCTCCTGAGGACCATGCTGGATAGGAGCCGAGTATCGTTCAGGGACATGGCCCTGCTACTTTGAGGTACTCTGTGTCCCCGTGGGGACCGCGCACAGCAACACTCCAGCATTGCTGGGTGTGCTAGTGCACCGGGGACCGCGGCGCTGACTGCGTTTGTGCCTTTACACACTGCAGCGTCGCTGAGTGTGTTAGTGTATGGGGACTGCCGCGCTGACCGCCGCTGCCATTGTTATCACTGCGGCGCGGCTGGGACTGTTAGTGCGCCGGGGACTTCCGCGCCGACCGCGCTTATACAGCGGCCGCGCTTATAACTTTAGTCCCCGGCTTTTGCGGCCTAGTCTCATTCTTTTCCCGCCCCCAGGCCTGCCAGTCAGGGGAAGGGCGGGACGCTGTAAAGGACGTCAGCAACTGAGGCTGGAGCATGCTTTGCATACTCCACCCCCCTCACTGTGCACAGTGGGGCACCAGATTCCCGCACTTTCTAGGGCACGCCCACGGCCCCCTCCTCTCCTCAGGACGCCGGCAGCCATTCCTGTCAGCTCTGCTAACGCTGGAGAAGGGAGACAAGCTCAGGGAGACCCAGGCAGGAATTCTGGTGACCACACAACCGCTTTGAGCGGGCGGTAAGCAGCACCTAGGTGCTGGCCCCACTGGTGCAGAAGTGTACTTATAGATTATATGATTATAGACTATACTTTACACTGTATGGTGCACTGTTGATTTTTGTCTATATACCCTCCTGTATTGCTCAGAGGAGACAACAGCATGTCGTCCACAAATAGCAAGGGTGCCAAAGCACAGACTTACTATGCTGCCTGTGCAGCATGTACGACTATACTGCCGGCAGGTTCCACTGACCCTCATTGTGTGCAATGCTCGGCCCCTGTGGCACTTACTCAGCCGGAGCCTCTGCTAAGGGTGGCCCAGGGAGAACCACCTGTTAACACTGTCCAGGTGACAGGGACGGAGTTTGCAGTTTTTACTGAAAGACTTTCTGAGACTATGGCTAAGATATTAGAAGCCTTGCAGTCCAGGCCGGCATCTCAAGCCATGGGCACTGTGGAATCATTGCCCCCTGGTTCCCCTCAGTTGGAACAACAATGTTCTCCCGGGGTGTCTCATAGATCCCAGGGTGAGGTCCCAGACCGACTAAGCGAGCTCGCTATGATATCCCCTCGACATCATCACATTGTTCAGGGTCTCAGCGAGAGGACTCTCTGTATGATGAAGCGGAGCTAGCTGATCAGGATTCTGATCCTGAAGCCGCTCTCAACCTTGATACTCCTGATGGGGACGCCATAGTGAATGATCTTATTGCGTCCATCAATCAAATGTTGGATATTTCTCCCTCCGCTCCTCCAGTGGAGGAGTCAGCTTCTCAGCAGGAGAAATTCCGTTTCAGGTTTCCTAAGCGTACAATGAGTATGTTTCTGGACCACTCTGACTTCAGAGAGGCAGTCCAGAAACACCGAGCTTGTCCAGATAAGCGTTTTTCCAACGTCGGCATTTGCGTCCTACGCTATTAATGCTGTCCTGGACTCTGCGAGCCGTACGGCGGTTGCAGCCGACAATTCGGTGGCAATACGCAGGGCCTTGTGGCTACGGGAATGGAAGGCAGATTCGGCTTCCAAAAAGTGCTTAACTGGTTTGCCATTTTCTGGCGACCGCTTGTTTGGTGAGAGATTGGATGAAATCATCAAACAATCCAAGGGAAAGGAAAAATCCTTACCCCAGGCCAAACCAACAACACCCCAACAGAGGAGGGGACAGTCAAGGTTTCGGTCCTTTCAGGGGGCGGGCAGGTCCCAATTCTCCTCGTCCAAAAGGCCTCAGAAGGATCAGAGGAACTCCGACGCATGGCGGTCCAAATCACGCCCTAAAAAGACCGCCGGAGGTGCCGCTACCAAGGCGGCTTCCTCATGACTTACGGCCTCCTCACACCGCATCCTCGGTCGGTGGCAGGCTCTCCCGCTTTTGCGACACCTGGCTGCCACAAGTAAAAGACCGTTGGGTGAGAGACATTTTGTCTCACGGTTACAGGATAGAGTTCAGCTCTCGTCCTCCGACTCGATTCTTCAGAACATCTCCGCCTCCCGAGCGAGCCGAGGCTCTTCTGCAGGCGGTGGGCATTCTGAAGGCAGAAGGAGTGGTGGTCCCGGTTCCTCTTCAGCAACAGGGTCACGGTTTCTACTCCAACCTGTTTGTGGTTCCAAAGAAGGACGGGTCTTTCCGTCCTGTTTTGGATCTAAAACTGCTCAACAAACACGTAATGACCAGGCGGTTCCGGATGGAATCCCTCCGCTCCGTCATCGCCTCAATGTCCCAAGGAGATTTCCTAGCATCGATCGATATCAAAGATGCTTATCTCCACGTACCGATTGCTCCAGAGCATCAGCGCTTCCTGCGCTTCGCCATAGGAGACGAACACCTTCAGTTCGCGGCACTGCCGTTCGGCCTGGCGACAGCCCCAAGGGTTTTCACCAAGGTCATGGCTACAGTAGTTGCGGTCCTCCACTCTCAGGGTCACTCGGTGATACCTTACTTAGACGATCTGCTGGTCAAGGCACCCTCTCAAGCCTAGTATCGCATATTCCCGCCCCCAGGCCTGTCAGTCAGGGGAAGGGCAGGACGCTGCACAGGACGTCAGCGCTGAGGGCTGGAGCATACTCTGTATCCTCCTCCCCCCTCATTCAGCACAGTGGGGCTCCAGATTCCCGCACTTTCTAGGGCACGCCCACGGCCCCCTCCTCCCCACAGAACGCCGGCAGCCATTCCTGTCAGCACTTCTAACGCTGGAGAGGAGAGACAACAGGCTCTGGGAGGCTCAGGCAGGGAATCTGGTGATCACACAACCGCTTTTTAGCGGTCGGTAAGCAGCACCTGAGGTGCTGGCCCCACTGAGTGCCGGAGTGTACATATATATATATGTTTATATGCTATACATTTACACTGTACGGTCGCACTGTTGATTTTTGGCTATATACCCTCCTGGATTGTACTCAGAGGAGACAACAGCATGTCGTCCGCAAAAAGCAAGGGTGCCAAAGCACAGGCTTACTTTGCAACCTGTACTTCATGTGCGGCTATACTATCGGCAGGTTCCACTGACCCTCATTGTGTGCAATGCTCGGCCTCTGTGGCACTTACTCAGCCGGAGCCTCTGCTACTGGTGGCCCAGGGGGAACCACCTGCTACCACTGTCCAGGTGACAGGGACGGAGTTTGCAGTATTTGCTGACAAACTGTCGGAGAGTATGGATAAATGGTCTGCTAGGATACTTGAAGCCTTACAGTCCAGGCCGGTGACTCAGGCCCCGGGCACTGTTCAATCATTGACCTCAGGCCCCCCTCAATTGGAGCAGCAAAGTGCTCCTGGGGTGACCCATGGATCCCGGGGTGAGGTCTCTGACATGGACCGCAGTCCCAGGCCGCCTAAGCGGGCTCGCTGGGAAATTCACTCAACTTCATCACACTATTCAGGGTCTCAGCAGGAGGACTCTCTGGATGATGAAGCGGAGGTAGCAGATCAGGATTCTGATCCTGAGACCGCTCTCAACCTGGATACACCTGATGGTGACGCCATAGTGAATGACCTTATAGCAATCATCAATCAGGTGTTGGATATTTCTCCACCAGCTCCTACAATTGAGGAGTCAGCTTCTCAGCAGGAGAAATTCCGTTTCAGGTCTCCCAAGCGTACATTGAGTATGTTTCTGGATCACTCTGACTTCAGAGAGGCAGTCCAGAAACACCGAGCTTGTCCAGATAAGCGTTTTTCCAAGCGCCTTAAGGATACACGTTATCCCTTCCCCCCTGACGTTGTCAAGGGCTGGGCTCAGTGTCCTAAGGTGGATCCTCCTGTCTCCAGACTGGCGGCTAGATCCATAGTTGCAGTGGAAGATGGGGCTTCACTCAAGGATGCCACTGACAGACAGATGGAGCTATGGTTGAAATCCATCTATGAAGCTATCGGCGCGTCTTTTGCTCCAGCATTCGCAGCCGTCTGGGCACTCCAAGCTATCTCAGCTTGTCATGCGCAGATTAATGCAGTCACACGTACATCTGCTCCGCAAGTGGTGTCCTTAACCTCTCAGGCGTCGGCGTTTGCGTCCTACGCCATTAATGCTGTCCTGGACTCTACGAGCCGTACGGCGGTAGCATCCGCCAATTCGGTGGCAGTCCGCAGGGCCATGTGGCTACGTGAATGGAAGGCAGACTCCGCTTCCAAAAAGTTCTTAACCGGTTTGCCATTTTCTGGCGACCGCCTGTTTGGTGAGCGATTGGATGAAATCATTAAACAATCCAAGGGAAAGGACTCATCCTTACCCCAGTCCAAACCAAACAGACCTCAACCACGGAAGGTACAATCGAGGTTTCGGTCCTTTCGGCCCGCGGGAAGGTCTCAGTTCTCCTCGTCCAAAAGGCCTCAAAAGGATCAGAGGAACTCCGATTCATGGCGGTCTAAGTCACGTCCTAAAAAGACCGCCGGAGGAACCGCTCCCAAGGCGGCCTCCTCATGACTCTCGGCCTCCTCACACCGCATCCTCGGTCGGTGGCAGGCTTTCCCGCTTTTGCGACGCCTGGCTGCCACAGGTAAAAGACCGATGGGTGAGAGACATTCTATCCCACGGGTACAGGATAGAGTTCAGCTCTCGTCCTCCCGACTCGATTTTTCAGAACATCTCCACCCCCCGAGAGAGCCGATGCTCTTCTTCAGGCGTAGTGCACTCTGAAGGCGGAAGGAGTGGTGATCACTGTTCCTCTTCAGCAACAGGGTCACGGTTTTTACTCCAACTTGTTTGTGGTACCGAAAAAGGACGGATCCTTCCGTCCTGTTCTAGACCTAAAACTGCTCAACAAACACGTAAAAACCAGGCGGTTCCGGATGGAATCGCTCCGCTCCGTCATCGCCTCAATGTCCCAAGGAGACTTCCTGGCATCAATCGACATCAAAGATGCTTATCTCCACGTACCGATTGCACCAGAGCATCAGCGCTTCCTGCGTTTCGCCATAGGAGACGAACACCTTCAGTTCGTGGCACTGCCTTTCGGCCTGGCGACAGCCCCACGGGTCTTCACCAAGGTCATGGCAGCAGTGGTAGCAGTCCTACACTCTCAGGGACACTTGGTGATCCCTTACTTGGACGATCTGCTGGTCAAGGCACCCTCTCAAGTGGCATGCCAACACAGCCTGAACATTGCTCTGGAGACTCTCCAGAGTTTCGGGTGGATCATCAATTTTCCAAAGTCAAATCTGACACCGGCCCAATCACTGACATATCTTGGCATGGAGTTTCATACTCTCTCAGCGATAGTGAAGCTTCCGCTGGACAAACAGCGTTCACTACAGACAGGGGTGCAATCTCTCCTTCAAGGTCAGTCACACCCCCTGAGGCGCCTCATGCACTTCCTAGGGAAGATGGTAGCAGCAATGGAGGCAGTTCCTTTTGCGCAGTTTCATCTGCGTCCACTTCAATGGGACATTCTCCGCAAATGGGACAGGAAGTCGACGTCCCTCGACAGGAACGTCTCCCTTTCACGGGCAGCCAAGGCTTCCCTTCAGTGGTGGCTTCTCCCCAATTCTCTGTCGAAGGGGAAATCCTTCCTTCCCCCATCATGGGCTGTGGTCACGACGGACGCGAGCCTGTCAGGGTGGGGAGCGGTCTTTCTCCACCACAGGGCTCAGGGAACCTGGACTCCGACAGAGTCCTCCCTTCAGATCAATGTTCTGGAGATAAGGGCAGTGTATCTTGCCCTAAAGGCGTTCCAGCCGTGGCTGGAAGGCAAGCAGATCCGAATTCAGTCGGACAACTCCACAGCGGTGGCATACATCAACCACCAAGGGGGAACACGCAGTCGGCAAGCCTTCCAGGAAGTCCGGCGGATTCTGATGTGGGTGGAAGCCACGGCCTCCACCATATCCGCAGTTCACATCCCGGGCGTAGAAAACTGGGAAGCAGACTTTCTCAGTCGCCAGGGCATGGACGCAGGGGAATGGTCCCTTCACCCGGACGTGTTTCAGGAGATCTGTTGCCGCTGGGGGATGCCGGACGTCGACCTAATGGCGTCCCGGCACAACAACAAGGTCCCAACATTCATGGCACGGTCTCAAGATCACAGAGCTCTGGCGGCAGACGCCTTAGTTCAGGATTGGTCGCAGTTTCAACTCCCTTATGTGTTTCCTCCTCTGGCACTGTTGCTCAGAGTGTTACGCAAGATCAGGTCCGACTGCCGCCGCGCCATACTCGTCGCTCCAGACTGGCCGAGGAGGTCGTGGTACCCGGATCTGTGGCATCTCGCGGTGGGCCAACCGTGGGCACTACCAGACCGACCAGACTTGCTGTCTCAAGGGCCGTTTTTCCATCTGAATTCTGCGGCCCTCAACCTGACTGTGTGGCCATTGAGTCCTGGATCCTAGCGTCTTCAGGGTTATCTCGAGGTCATTGCCACTATGAGACAGGCTAGGAAACCAACGTCCGCCAAGATCTACCACAGGACGTGGAGGATATTCCTATCTTGGTGCTCTGATCAGGGTTTTTCTCCCTGGCCATTTGCCTTGCCCACTTTTCTTTCCTTCCTTCAATCCGGATTGAAAAAAGGGTTGTCGCTCGGCTCTCTTTAGGGACAAGTCTCAGCGCTCTCTGTGTTTTTTCAGAAGCGCCTGGCCAGACTTCCAATGGTACGCACGTTCCTGCAGGGGGTTTGTCGCATAGTCCCTCCTTACAAGCGGCCGTTAGAACCCTGGGATCTGAACAGGGTGCTGATGGCTTTTCAGAAACCACCTTTCGAGCCAATGAGGGATATTTCTCTCTCACGCCTTTCGCAGAAAGTGGTCTTCCTGGTAGCAGTCACATCACTTCGGAGAGTGTCTGAGCTAGCGGCGCTGTCATGCAAAGCCCCTTTCCTGGTGTTTCACCAGGACAAGGTGGTTCTGCGTCCGGTTCCGGAATTTCTCCCTAAGGTCGTATCCCCCTTTCATCTCAATCAGGATATCCCCTTACCCTCTTTTTGTCCTCATCCAGTTCACCAGTGTGAAAAGGACTTGCACTTGTTAGATCTGGTGAGAGCACTCAGACTCTACATTTCTCGTACGGCGCCCCTGCGCCGCTCGGATGCACTCTTTGTCCTTGTCGCTGGCCAGCGTAAAGGGTCACAGGCTTCCAAATCAACCCTGGCTCGGTGGATCAAGGAACCAATTCTCGAAGCTTACCGATCTTCTGGGCTTCCGGCTCCCTCAGGGCTGAAAGCCCATTCTACCAGAGCCGTGGGTGCGTCCTGGGCTTTGCGGCACCAGGCTACGGCTCAGCAGATGTGTCAGGCGGCTACCTGGTCGAGCCTGCACACTTTCACGAAACACTATCAGGTGCATACCTATGCTTCGGCGGATGCCAGCCTAGGTAGGCAAGTCCTTCAGGCGGCGGTTGCCCACCTGTAGGAAAAGGACGTTTTACGGCTCTATTACGAGGTATTATTTTACCCACCCAGGGACTGCTTTTGGACGTCCCAATTGTCTGGGTCTCCCAATGGAGCGACAAAGAAGAAGGGAATTTTGTTTACTTACCGTAAATTCCTTTTCTTCTAGCTCCAATTGGGAGACCCAGCACCCGCCCCTGTTCCCTTCGGGCTGTTGTTCTTTGTGTACACATGTTGTTCATGTTGAATGGTTTCAGTTCTCCGAAATTCCTTCGGATTGAATTTACTTTAAACCAATTTATAACTTTTCCTCCTTCTTGCTTTTGCACCAAAACTGAAAAGCCCGTGATGCACGGGGGGTGTATAGGCAGAAGGGGAGGGGCTTTACACTTTTAAGTGTAATACTTTGTGTGGCCTCCGGAGGCAGAAGCTATACACCCGATTGTCTGGGTCTCCCAATTGGAGCTAGAAGAAAAGGAATTTACGGTAAGTAACAAAATTCCCTTC
This sequence comes from Anomaloglossus baeobatrachus, assembly GCF_048569485.1. NCBI lineage: Eukaryota > Metazoa > Chordata > Amphibia > Anura > Aromobatidae > Anomaloglossus > Anomaloglossus baeobatrachus. The sequence goes on from NC_134364.1 coordinate 115,545,813, forward strand.
TTTACTGCACGCTCTCCTGAAATGAGCTGGGGAGGAGCTAAAGGCAGACATTCTACTGCAAGTTTTCCTAAAATGAGTAGGGGAGGAGCTAGAGGCAGAGCAGACATTTTACTGCAAGTTCTCCTGAAATGAGGAGGGAGGAGCTAGAGGCAGACACATTCTACTGCAAGTTCTCCTGAAATGAGGAGGGTCTTAAGAGCTAGAGGCAGAACAGACGTTCTACTACAAGTTCTCCTGAAATGAGGAGAGACGCTAGAGGCAGAATAGTTTCTTTACTGTAAGTGCTCCTGAAACGACAGTTACACTATATTCATTTGGTATATACTTATATACTTGCGTTTCCTGATGGCAATACCTGGGTATGAACTAGTTTTGTTTATCTAGGGACTCCGCTGTGAGGTTAGGCACTGTATCAGAGAGCTTTTGTTACTTCCTTTAAATAACCCAAATCAGCAGTTTATCCGACTTATCTGTGTTTTCTAATCTGTATATGTTTTATTAACTTATTTCAGGTACAACGAGGCTTCCAGAAGCTTCTAAAACTCCACTGATGTTAAAGCAGATTGTCCGGAAACCTCTAGAACAAGTCTTGCGATACATAGGTACATTCTGTCATTAGGCACCATGAAGACTGAGTGCATGTTGCAGCTACTATTGGGCATATGCATCCAAAAATGATGTGGTGTCCATAGGGCCCCAGTGTAAAAAGACTTAAATCGCGTAATATACATGGTTGCCCCCTGCATGAAGATACAGACACAAACCAACCAGACAGAGCCCAAAACTACATCTTTTGACCTCTGCCTGATGAGTAGTGGCTGATGAACATGTAAGCTGGGACCTTTTTAACCCCTTCAGCCCCCGGGCACTTTCCGTTTTTGCGTTTTTGTTTTTTGCTCCTTTTCTTCTGAGAGCCGTAACTTTTTTATTATTCCGTCAATCTTGCCATATGAGGGCTTGTTTTTTGCGGGACGAGTTGTACTTTTAAATGAAACCATAGGTTTTACCATATATTGTACTGGAAAACAGCAAAAAAATTCCAAGTGTGGAAAAACTGCAAAAAAAAGTGTGATGGCACAATAGTTTTTGTGATGTTTTATTCACCGTGTTCACTATATGATAAAACTGATGTATCTATGTGATGCCTCAGGTCGGTGCGAGTTTGTAGACACCAAACATGTATAGGTTTACTTGTATCTAAGGGGTTAAAAAAAAAATCACAAGTTTGTCCAATAAAAGTGTCGCACATTTTGCGCCATTTTCCGAAACACGTTGCGTTCTTATTGTTTGGGATCTATGGCTCAGTGACAGCGTCTCGCGTCTCGAGCTGACGTTTATAATGGTACCATTTTTGCGCAGATGGTACGTTTTGATCGCCTGTTATTGCATTTTGCGTAAAACTTGCGGCGACCAAAAAACGTAATTTTGGCGTTTGGAATTGTTTTGCCACTACGCCGTTTACCAATCAGATTAATTGATTTTATATTTTGATAGATCGGGCATTTCTGAACGCGGCGATACCAAATATGTGTATATTTATTTTTTTTTAACCCTTTAATTTTCAATGTGGGGAAAGGGGGGGTGATTTGAACTTTTAGGTTTTTTTTTTGTTTTTTTTTTTATTTTTTAAAACTTTTTTTTTTACTTTTTTTTTATTTTACTAGTCCCCCTAGGGGGCTATAGCGATCAGCAATCCGATCGCTATTATCTATCTGCTGATCACAGCTATACAGCTGTAAACAGCAGATTCAGTCACTTTGTTTTTCCCTCTGCTCTCGGCCGAGGGAAAATGAAAGTGAAACATCATAGCTGCAGGCGTCATCACATGACCCTGTGCTACGATGGCAACCACCGATAGTCATGTGATAGCGCACGTGACTTCCGGTGGGGGCGGCGGTAAGTAAAAAACATGGCCGCGCGCATTTAGATCTTGCTGCCTGACTTTGGCAGCAAGATTTAAGGGGTTAATGGCCGCGGGTGGAAGCGATTCCACCCGCGGCTAGCAGGCACACATGTCAGCTGTTGAAAACAGCTGATATGTGTGCTGACCGCCACCGCCTGCCCGCGGCAGGGGGCGGGGCTTAACGGGACACGATCCTGGACGGATAGATCCGTCCAAGGTCGTGAAGGGGTTAAAGTGCACCAGGTTAAAAGTGTCGTTCATTTTACTCCCGCTGCCCCCCTAATTTTTTTTTCTTTTCTTTTTTTTTTTTTTAAATCTGCCATATGGTTCTAAAGATATGGGCCTTTTTATTTGGTGCTAATTTTATGGTCTTTACTAAGGGGGTATGGCTCACAGATTTTTTTTTGGGAGTGTGTCTCTGTACCCTTGGTAAAAACCATAAAAAAAAGTAGTACCATGTAAAAAATCCCATACGTCTAGAACCATTTGGTGGGTTTAAAAAAAAAAAAAACAACAACAAAAAAATGATATAAGAGGAGGAGCAGCAGGAATAAAATGAGTCAAAAATGACCACTTTTGTCATGGTAACAGGTCTTCTTTAACGCCATTGTATGCACTCAGTGTTACAATTTTATTTTTTTTTATAAAACTCAGCGAACTAATAAAAATCTTGTCATTTTCCAGAGGCACATCCCTGCACTCCCAAGCCAGAGTCGATCAAAAATATTTCCACAAGCATCAACAACTCCCTGACTCCATCTAAATCTTCTCCCGTAATCAATAATGGATCGCCAACAATCCTGGGCAAGCGGAGCTACGAACAACATAATGGTATGGACGGTATGTGTCTTGTACATGTACTCCTGTCTGTTTATTATTTATTTTAAGTTTTTTATTTTCGGTCTTGATAAAAGTAGCTTCCCAGCTTTACATGTATTTAGCTTTGACAATCAAAATTTGAAGGTTGAAATCCTAAATTAAGTCTTAATTGCTCTATGATTCTATATTCAAATTCTAATCTATTCCTAACATTTAAAGAGGAGCTAACACCATGTCAAAAGAGGCTATGTTTTTCTCACTAGTTCCCGGAGTATTTCACTTTTTGTTCTACTTAAATCCACCATACAGTTCTAGAGATATGGGCCTTTTTAGTAAGTGTTTTCTTTTTCGCTCCTAATTGGGAGACCCAGACAGTGGGGTGTATAGCTACTGCCCTCTGGAGGCCGCACAAAGAACTACACTTAAAAGTGTAAGGCCCCTCCCCTTCTGGCTATACACCCTCCCGTAGGAGTACAGATTCCTCAGTTTTAGCTTTGTGCGCAAGGAGGTCAGACACGCACGCATAGCTCCATTGTTTTTAGTCAGCAGCAGCTGCTGACTATGTCGGATGGAAGAAAAGAGGGCCCATAAACAGGGCTCCCAGCATGCTCCCTTCTCACCCCACTGTATGTCGGAGGTGTTTGTAAGGTTGAGGTACCCATTGCGGGTACGGCGGCAGGAGCCCACATGCTGATTCCTTCCCCATCCCTTTTTACAGGGCTCTGGGTGAAGTGGGATTTACTGGTCTCCAGGCACTGAGACCGGGCTCCATCTACAGCCCCTGGACAAGATGCTGGATGGAGCGGAGTACATCAGGGACATGGCCCTGCATCCTCAAGGTACTCTGTGTCCCCGTGCAGGCGCTCACACCGCAGCATGCTGGGTGTTGTAGTGCGCCGGGGGACATCAGCGCTACGGCGCTTGTGCCATGGCCTCATTCAGCTTAGCTGAAGCAGGCACACTTCCAGGAATCGGTCGCGCCGGCCGCTGGGACTGCGGCGCGGCTGGCACTTGTGGTGCGCCGGGGACTTCAGCGCGGCCCGCGCTTTTACGGCGGCCGCGCTGATAACTCGAGTCCCCGGCTTTTGCGGCCTGCTTCCGTTCGTTCCCGCCCCCGGACCTGCCAGTCAGGAGAGGGGCGGGACGCTGGCCACATCTAGAAATCGGTCATGCCGGCCGCTGGGACTGCGGCGCGGCTGGCACTTGTGGTGCGCCGGGGACTTCAGCGCGGCCCGCGCTTTTACGGCGGCCGCGCTGATAACTCGAGTCCCCGGCTTTTGCGGCCTGCTCCCGTTCGTTCCCGCCCCCAGACCTGCCAGTCAGGAGAGGGGCGGGACGCTGGCCAGTGCATCAGCGCTGAGGGCTGGAGTCGTTTTTACATACTCCAGCCCTCACAATCGGCACAGAGGGGACACTGTTTCCCGCACTTTTGTTTGGGAACTCCCACGGACCGCCCCTCTCCACAGACGCCGGCAGCCATTCCTGCTGACACGCTGAGCTGCAGAGGGGAGCCGGGGAGACCCAGACAAGGAATTCTGCAGCCTCTTACCCGCTATTCAGCGGGCGGTAAGCAGCCCTCAGGGCTCACCCCTCTTGTGCCAGTAGTATTCTTAGTATTTTGTTGCTACAAATACTTGGTATTACATAGCGCTGGTCGCCCTTTGGCTATAGACTCTCTCACATTCAGAGAGCCAGCAGCATGTCGTCCGCAAAACGCAAGGGTGCCAAAGCACAGACATTATATGCTTCCTGCACCGCATGTGGGACTTTTCTACCGGCAGGCTCCACGGACCCCCATTGTGTGCAGTGCTCGGCCCCTGCGGCGCTTGCACAGCCAGGGCCTCTGCTGGACGTGACCCAGGGTGTACCACCTGTGAATGCTGTCCAGGTGACAGGCACTGAGTTTGCAGCTTTTGCTGACAGAATGTCTCTCACTATGTCACAAATTCTTGACACATTGCGAGCTAGGCCTGTACTTCAGGCCACGGACACTGTGCAATCATTGCCCCCTGGTCCCCCTCAGCTCCAAGCTCCGGGACGGGCATATACACCTCAGGGTGAAGACTCTGACTCGGACGATGGCCCCGGGCAGCCTAAGCGGGCTCGCTATGACGGGCCTTCACATTCATCTCAATGGTCAGGATCCCAGCGAGATGAATCTATGGGTGATGAGGCGGACGTAACTGATCAGGATTCTGATCCTGGAACCGCTCTCAATCTAGATACACCAGATGGTGACGCCATAGTTAATGATCTTATATTTAACATCAATAAGATGTTAAATATTTCCCCACCAGCTCCTCTTGTGGAGGAGTCAGCTTCGCAGCACGAGAGAATCCATTTCAGATACCCTAAGCGTACTTTAAGCACTTTTCTGGACCACGCTGACTTTAGAGACGCAATCCAGAAACCCCACGCTTATCCTGAAAGGCGTTTTCCTAAACGGCTTAAAGATACACGCTATCCTTTTCCCCCTGAGGTGGTCAAAGGTTGGACCCAGTGTCCAAAAGTGGATCCTCCAATTTCCAGGCTTGCAGCTAGATCCTTGGTTGCAGTTGAAGATGGAGCGGCACTTAAAGATGCCACTGACAGGCAGATGGAGCTCTGGCTGAAATCCATCTATGAAGCGATTGGAGCGTCATTAGCGCCTTCTTTTGCAGCCGTATGGGCACTCCAAGCTATCTCAGCCGGGCTTGCGCGAGTTGACTCCGTCACACGTGCATTTGCCCCGCAGGTAGCACCATTGACCTCGCAAATGGCGGCATTCGCGTCGTACGCGATTAATGCTGTTCTTGACGCTACAAGCCGCACGGCAGTGGCGTCAGCCAACTCCGTTGTTTTGCGTAGGGCCCTGTGGTTGAGACATTGGAAAGCAGATTCTCATTCCAAGAAGTGCTTAACCAATTTGCCTTTTTCTCGTGACCGATTGTTTGGAGAGCGTTTGGATGAAATCATCAAACACTCCAAGGGTAAGGACTCATCCTTACCGCAACACAGACAAAACAGACCCCAACAGAGGAAGGGTCAGTCTGGTTATCGGTCCTTTCGAGGACCGGGCAGGTCCCAATTCGCATCGTCAAAGAAGACTCAAAAAGACCAGAGACGCTCAGATTCTTGGAGGTCTCAGTCACGCCCAAAAAGGGCAGCCGGAGGAACCGTTGCCAAAACGGCGTCCTCCTGACTTGAGGTCTCCGATTCCCACACCCGCGGTCGGTGGGAGGCTTTCCCACTTTGGCGACATCTGGCTGTCACACGTCAAAGACCGTTGGGTGAGGGATATTCTGTCTCACGGGTACAGGATAGAGTTCAGTTCTCGTCCGCCAACTCGTTTCTTCAGAACTTCTCCCCCACCAGACCGAGCCGATGCTCTGTTGCAGGCGGTGGCCGCTCTAAAAGCGGAAGGAGTGGTGACCTCCGTCCCTCTTCAGGAACAAGGTCACGGTTTTTACTCCAATCTGTTTGTGGTCCCAAAAAAGGACGGATCGTATCGGCCCGTCCTGGATCTAAAGTTGCTCAACAGACACGTAAAAGTCAGGAGGTTCCGGATGGAATCCCTACGCTCCGTCATAGCCTCAATGTCTCAAGGAGATTTTCTAGCATCAATAGATATCAAAGATGCGTATCTCCACGTGCCGATCGCACCAGAGCATCAGCGTTTCCTACGCTTCGTCATACACGACGAACACCTGCAGTTCGTAGCGTTACCTTTCGGTCTGGCAACAGCCCCCCGGGTCTTCACCAAGGTCATGGCAGCAGTAGTAGCTGTTCTGCACTCGCAGGGTCACTCGGTCATCCCGTATCTAGACGACCTGCTTATAAAGGCACCCTCTCAAGAGGCATGCCAACACAGTCTGAAAGTGGCACTAGACACTCTCCAGAGTTTCGGGTGGATTATCAACTTTCCAAAGTCTCATCTAACCCCGACCCAATCTCTGACTTATCTTGGCATGGAGTTTCATACTCTCTCAGCGATAGTGAAGCTTCCACTGGACAAGCAGTGCTCGCTGCGGACTGGAGTGCAATCTCTCCTTCAGAGCCAGTCGCACTCACTGAGGCGCCTCATGCATTTCCTAGGAAAGATGGTAGCAGCAATGGAGGCAGTCCCGTTCGCGCAGTTTCATCTGCGCCCTCTACAATGGGACATTCTACGCCAATGGGACGGGAAATCGACGTCCCTCGACAGGACTGTCTCCCTCTCTCAGACTGCCAAGGACTCTCTGCGTTGGTGGCTTCTCCCCACCTCATTGTCACAGGGAAAGTCGTTCCTTCCCCCGTCCTGGGCAGTGGTCACGACGGATGCGAGCCTATCAGGGTGGGGAGCGGTGTATCTCCACCACAGGGCTCAGGGGATGTGGACTCTGGAAGAGTCCACCCTGCAGATCAATGTTCTGGAAATCAGAGCAATCTATCTTGCCCTGCGAGCCTTCCAACAATGGCTGGAAGGCAAACAGATTCGGATTCAGTCGGACAATTCCACGGCGGTGGCGTACATCAACCACCAAGGGGGAACACGCAGTCGCCAAGCCTTTCAAGAAGTCCAACGGATTTTGACGTGGGTGGAAAGCAGAGCGTCCACCATATCCGCAGTTCACATCCCAGGCGTGGAAAACTGGGAAGCAGACTTTCTCAGTCGCCAGGGCATGGACGCAGGAGAATGGTCCCTTCACCCGGACGTGTTTCAGCAGATCTGTTGCCGCTGGGGGACGCCGGACGTCGATCTGATGGCGTCACGACACAACAACAAGGTCCCAGTTTTCATGGCACGGTCTCACGATCACCGAGCACTGGCGGCAGACGCCTTGGTTCAGGATTGGTCGCAATTCCGACTCCCCTATGTGTTCCCACCTCTAGCATTGTTACCCAGAGTTCTCCGGAAAATCAGGTCCGACTGCCATCGAGCCATACTCGTCGCTCCAGATTGGCCAAGAAGGTCGTGGTACCCGGATCTGTGGCATCTCACGGTAGGCCAACCGTGGACACTACCAGACCGTCCAGATTTGCTGTCTCAAGGGCCGTTTTTCCATCTGAATTCTGCGGCCCTGAACCTGACTGTGTGGCCATTGAGTCCTGGATCCTAGCGGCCTCAGGTTTATCTCATGAAGTTGTTGCCACAATGAGACAGGCTAGAAAACCATCCTCAGCTAAGATCTATCACAGAACGTGGAAGATATTCTTAGCGTGGTGCGTGGCTCAAGGGTTTTCTCCCTGGCCATTTGCATTGCCAACTTTTCTTTCCTTCCTGCAGTCTGGGTTGGAAAAAGGCTTGTCGCTTAGCTCTCTTAAGGGTCAAGTCTCCGCGCTATCCGTATTCTTTCAGAAGCGCTTGGCACAGCTTTCTAAAGTACGCACTTTTCTCCAAGGAGTTTGTCATATCGTTCCTCCTTACAGACGGCCATTGGAACCCTGGGATCTGAACAAGGTTCTCATTGCTCTCCAGAAGCCGCCTTTCGAGCCTTTGAAAGAGGTTCCCCTTTCTCGGCTTTCACAAAAGGTAGTTTTTCTTGTGGCGGTCACGTCTCTTCGAAGAGTGTCCGAGCTAGCGGCGTTATCTTGCAAATCTCCCTTCCTGGTGTTTCACCAAGACAAGGTAGTACTGCGTCCAATTCCAGAGTTTTCTCCCAAGGTGGTTTCTTCCTTTCATCTCAATCAGGATATCACTTTACCATCTTTGTGTCCGCATCCAGTTCACCAATTTGAAAAGGGTTTACATCTGTTGGACCTGGTGAGAGCACTCAGGATTTACATTTCTCGCACGGCGGCTCTACGCCGTTCTGATGCGCTCTTTGTCCTAGTCGCTGGTCAGCATAAGGGATCGCAAGCTTCCAAATCCACCCTGGCGCGGTGGATCAAGGAACCAATTCTTCACACATACCGTTCTGCTGGGCTTCCGATTCCATCTGGACTGAAGGCCCATTCTACCAGAGCCGTGGGTGCGTCCTGGGCATTGCGGCATCAGGCTACGGCTCAGCAAGTGTGCCAGGCGGCTACCTGGTCGAGTCTGCACACGTTTACCAAACACTATCAAGTGCATACCTACGCTTCGGCAGATGCCAGCCTAGGTAGACAGGTCCTTCAGGCGGCGGTGGCCCACCTGTAGGAAGAGGCTGTCTGACAGCCCGTTCATGTGGTATCTTTTTACCCACCCAGGGACTGCTTTTGGACGTCCCACTGTCTGGGTCTCCCAATTAGGAGCGAAAAAGAAGAAGGGAATTTTGTTTACTTACCGTAAATTCCTTTTCTTCTAGCTCCAATTGGGAGACCCAGCACCCGCCCTATTTGTTCTTAGGGTTTCGTTTTTCGGGTGCACATGTTGTTCATGTTGTTTCTTAAGTTCTCCGATCATGTTATCGGATTGAATTTGTTTTTGAAACTGTTATTGGCTTTCCTCCTTCTTGCTTTGGTACTAAAACTGAGGAATCTGTACTCCTACGGGAGGGTGTATAGCCAGAAGGGGAGGGGCCTTACACTTTTAAGTGTAGTTCTTTGTGCGGCCTCCAGCGGGCAGTAGCTATACACCCCACTGTCTGGGTCTCCCAATTGGAGCTAGAAGAAAAGGAATTTACGGTAAGTAAACAAAATTCCCTTCTTTATCAGGGTTCCTCGGGGGCGTGTCTGCAATACGTTATGAGCCACGCCCCCTTTGAAGGTTATAAAAATAAGAACTAAACAAAGGCTCATATCTCTAGAACTGTGTGGGGTATTTAAAAAAAAACAAAAGACGTATTAATCAGGGGAACAGGAGGAATAAAATAAGATTAAAAACTGGCCCCTTTTGACTTGGTGACAGATCCCCCTTTAAGTAACTAAATTTCTCTAATTTCGGTGCACACAGTTTGTAATTTTTGTTGTGTTCTTTTGTACGTTTAGTACAAAAATAACATGTCACGGGTTTATAACTTCAAACTGTGTTGCAGACTATTTTAAGGACAGATCAGCACGCAAAGATGTCCGACTAAGCCCAGTGGATGGAAAGAGAACGCTGTCCTTCCTTGCATGTAGAAAGGAGAAAATAATGAAGCAGATTAAACAGGACGGGGAGAGAAAATGGAGCACCTTTTAATTTTTGGACTGAAGCTGTGAGGAGTTCCTAATTCAACATTTTATTTTATTTTTTTTTGTTATGGATAGGTGTTCACTTTTCTCTCCCCTTACAATACTTTGTGCTGAAAGCGGCCATGACCCGGGACTGACTATCACTACAATCTGGATTTATAAGTCATCAGAGTCTTCATGTGTCACTCATTCCCATTTCATCATCCAGTATCCTTGAGGCCAGAGTTCTTCTGGAAATATCACCATTTAGTAGTTTATGTGCTGTTTTAAGACTTATTATATATGTTTTTTTGTTATTTCAGTGTTCATTTTACTCATTGCTTCATCCTTCATTTCCACCTCCATTGTCCTTTATTTGCTCTTATGTTATAGGAAATTATTGTTTACAGCTAATGTCCGGGCATTGACCAGTCAGTTTTCCAATAACTGGATTGAAGTAAGGCCACGGCTTGCATGCCAGGCTTTTGTTTTCTACCAGCCTGCTTAACATTTATTTTTTAGCTTTTTTTTTTGCAGTCACGACTTACACCATTTCTGTATTTTAGACATAGCCCTTCTGTGGAAATGTAATATATAGATTTTCCAAGTGAAGGAGCTTTTATCATATATCAATCAGACATAACATCGGAGCCATATTTGTGGGATTTCTGTAGACGTTGAGACTAAAGGGCGCTTTACACGCTGCGATCTCGCTAGCGAGCGTACCTGCCCCCGACGGTTGTGCGTCACGGGCAAATCGCTACCCGTGGCGCACAACATCGCTTACACCTGTCACACGGACTTACCTTCCCTGCGACATCGCTGTAGCCGGCGATCCGCCTCCGTTCTAAGGGGGCGGTTCGTGCCGCATCACAGCAACGTCACACGGCAGCCGTCCAATAGAAGCGGAGGGGCGGAGATGAGCGGGACGAACATCCCGCCCACCTTCTTCCTTCCTCATTGCGGGCGGCCGCAGGAGCGAGGTTGTTCCTCGTTCCTGCGGTGTCACACATAGCGTCGTCTACTGCCGCAGCAACGACAAACAACCTCGCTGCTGACCAGACAACGATTTTTGGTAAATGAACGACATCTCACAGACCAACGATTTTTGACTCTTTAGCGATCGTTTAAGGTCGCTCATAGGTTTTACACGCTGCGATGTCGCTAACGACGCCGGATGTGCGTCACAAACACCGCGACGTCGACGATTTATCACTAGCGAGATCGCAGCGTGTAAAGTGCCCTTTAGAGTCTCTAATGTTCAGAGGTCATCCGTATGTTACCATCAGATATGTCCAATATCCAGCATCTCCGGTAGTGGCTCTTTAAACGGAGCCGCGCTGCACAGCTCATTTCAAGGGCACCAAGGTGCAAATGTATTTGCAGGACCCAATGAATCAACCACGTCCATAATCTGTGACCACTGGATGGAAACCTTTAAAACTGCTTGAAGGTATCCTGGACTCCTCTTTTGATTAGCCAGCGTGGTGCAATAGCAGGACGCCGCAGATGCAACGTCATTGTTGCGGCGTGGCGTACATGTTGGCATCAGGCGGTTTTCAGGGCTCCCAAGTTGCTGGAGTGGCCAATAGACCCCACCCTGCAAATTGTTTTGCAACAACTCTAATTGGTCATCAATATCTTGTGACCACACAGTTCCTTCATAAGTGTCTTCTGAAACTAGAAAACCCCTTTCCATGCTTTTCCGAACCTTCTCTACACCTATGCATACATGTGCTTGGCATTGCAGCATAGCCCTATTTATTTGGGTAAGCCTCAATAGCGGATAGGAATAGAGCAGATTCTGGAAAGCAAACTGGCTTCCCCACAGTCCTGGACAGTCTTTTTTTTTTTTTTTTTTTTCTTCTTCTTTCTTCTTTTTTTAACAGGTGTCGATGCTCGTTTTCATGGACTGAGGATTACCCATTGGTGACCACTATTTTTTGGAATCCTATTACTTCTGAAAAAAATGGTAGCATCTGCTTTTTATTGACTGCAGAGTTATTAAAGGGAACCTATCATCAGGATTTTCATATATAAGCTAAAGCCAGTGCTATACTGGCACTATCAGGCAGATTATCTACTTACCATTAGTGGTCAGCTCGGATGTTTAGGCTTTCAAATCCAAGAAAGTAAAGTTTAAAAAATCAGCAGCTTCTTGATTGGCATTTGCAACTGAGCAGATAATATATGGGTGGGTATTCATTTGGATTCCCGCCCCCTGCCGCCTGTTCCTCCCTCTCTGTTCACTATGGTATTATACAAACAATCACTTTGCTTAAGGACCTGTGGTGAGGTAATTCCCATGTGACCAGAAGGGGCGGGGCCTCAGCCAACAAAGTTGGATACCAGGTCACATGGGTATGACCTCACCACAGGTCCTTAAGCAAAGTGATTTGTTTGTATAATACCATAGTGAACAGAGAGGGAGGAACAGGCGGCAGGGGGCGGGAATCCATATGAATACCCATGTGCTGTCTACTTGGAGATTAGCGGAAATGAGGATCAAGGTGTCTGGCCTAAACATCTCTTCCTAGTATATATGCACACTCTGCCAAGTGTAGTTATGCATATGGGATTCAATAAGAATAGTAGTCAGCCTATATAGGCATAGTTTGTCTGTGAATCTTCCCAACTCGCCAACTTAAAGCCTCACGTGTGTCTGAGGCTTTCGGCTATTTGCCCACGGAACTATGTACTCACAGAAAACCTGCAGAGTTATCTGGATTTTCTAGATAAATCCGCAGGTTTCAGCAAGTACAGACGCTCCCCATGTTACCCTATGGGACATGGGGAGTGTCTGTGTCCATGTTGCGGTATGTGCGGTTGCGGAATATGCTGTGGATTTCCCGCAGCAGCACGTAACGGCATGTCAATTATGCCTGCGGAAATATCTGCGGAATTCCCGCTCCTCCACTATGGAGATAGAGGCCGGAACTTCTGCAGGTAAGTCGCATGAATGTCCGCAGGTTTGCCGCAGAAATATCTCTGGAATCCCACAGCAATGGATAGCTGCTGATTCCGAGGAGCAGCTGCGGACATACCTGCGGATATATCCACAAGTACATAGTCACGTGCGCACATAGCCTTAAAGGGAATGGGGTCATCAGTTTGGGGTTTTTTTAAATGTATTTTTATTTTTTGGCCACTTTTTTTATTTTCCATATCACAATCTGTATTAAAAATTACCAATTTTGTAATTTTCACACTGACAACTGAGGCTTTATTAGATCTGTTTCTGTTGTATCAGGAAATAAATTAGCCACAGTGAACAGGCTCCGCCCCTATTGTTTGTATTGAGGTGTCTAATGAGCGTGTGAACAGGTCATTCTGAAGGGAGAGGGAGCGGGTCAGCTGTGACATCACCCATTTCAGCATCCTTGAGGCCAGAGTTCTTTTGGGATTATCATTATATAGTAGTTTATTTTCTGTTTTAAGACTTATTATATATTTTTGTTGTTTCATGGTTTATTTTACTCATTGTTTCATGGTTCCATTGTCTTTTATTTGCTCACGTTATAGGAAATTTTTGTTTACAGCTAACGGCCAGGCATAGTTTTCTAATAACTGGAGAGAAGTAAGGCCACTTTTTTTTTTTTTTTTTTTTCCTCTACCAGCTTTTTTTAGCCAGCTTAACATATTATTTTTTTACTTTTTTTTTTTTTTCCAGTTACGACTTAGGCCATTCTTGTATTTTAGATATACCTCTTCTATGGAAATCTGATATATAGATTTTTATAGTGGACACCGTTTTAAGCTGTGTGTTACCTGCTATTGTAATTTTGCCTCTGATAATAATGAACTAACAGAGTTAAATAGATGGGTAGAGTGCTCAAAAAGGGACTAACATGTAATCTCAACCCTATTTTAAAATGTGCAATTTTTATTAATGTTCATTAAAATGTACCCACAAACAGACACACAAACATATAAATGAGAATGGATCACATTATCCTTGTAAATAACCAAGGAGTTTTATATACACACTCACTTTAGGAAAGGGAGGGAAACTAATATAACCCTATAAGGGTAGTGTATCCCTACCTAACAACGGAGGGTATGACACCATAAGTTACCGGGCGCCCCCGTTCCACGTCTGCTCTCCCTCTACCTGACCCTCATATAGGGATGGGATGGAAAGCCCTATAGTGGTGCTTGCACAGTACAATATATAGGAGTTCCCAAATAATACTCCTCCCTATATTGTTTTCCTTGGATCAAGAAGGTATCAATTTACTGATCTATAACCAGGAATTCCTATTCATGATACTAGCACTGTACAAGACGTATAGACTTCTATTCCTAATAAATTATCTTTATGCAAGGTAGTGATCCATAAGAGTTATTTACAACCACATATGTTACAGGGTGGTATACCCCAAAAGTATATTACAGTCACCTAGAGTCATATGACAAGGGGCTCAGATAATCTCTCCATTATACCCCAGGAGCTGAAAGAAAAATGGGATACAGACACCCCTGCAAATTACTGCAAAATAGAAAAGGTTGCTCCAATCAGAAAAGATGAATTACTTCCCTGAGAAGCAGGAATCCAGGCCTGCCAGGCCTCAACGCGTTTCTCCCCTCCCTTCAGAGGTTCATCAGGAGGCTAAGGGGAGACGGCAGCGGGTCCTGTTCAATAAGAATCCATGGCTGTAAGCGCTTACAACCATGGATTGTTATTGAACAAGACCCGCTGCCGTCTCCCCTTAGCCTCCTGATGAACCTCTGAAGGGAGGGGAGAAACACGTTCAGGCCTGGCAGGCCTGGATTCCTGCTTCTCAGGGAAGTAATTCATCTTTTCTGATTGGAGCAACCTTTTCTATTTTGCAGTAATTTGCAGGGGTGTCTGTATCCCATTTTTCTTTCAGCTCCTGGGGTATAATGGAGAGATTATCTGAGCCCCTTGTCATATGACTCTAGGTGACTGTAATATACTTTTGGGGTATACCACCCTGTAACATATGTGGTTGTAAATAACTCTTATGGATCACTACCTTGCATAAAGATAATTTATTAGGAATAGAAGTCTATACGTCTTGTACAGTGCTAGTATCATGAATAGGAATTCCTGGTTATAGATCAGTAAATTGATACCTTCTTGATCTAAGGAAAACAATATAGGGAAGAGTATTATCATTTGGGAATTCATATTTATTGTACTGTGCAAGCACCACTATAGGGCTTTCCATCCCATCCCTATATGAGGGTCAGGGAGAGGGAGAGCAGACGTGGAACGGGGGCGCCCGGTAACTTATGGTGTCCTACCCTCTGTTGTTAGGTAGGGATACACTACCCTTATAGGGCTATATTAGTTTCCCTCCCTTTCCTAAAGTGAGTGTGTATATAAAACTCCTTGGTTATTTACAAGGATAACGTGATCCATTCTCATTTATATGTTTGTGTGTCTGTTTGTGGGTACATTTTAATGAATATTAATAAAAATTGCACATTTTAAAATAGGGTTGAGATTACACGTTAGTCTCTAATAATAATGAGCCTGCTGAAAACTTCCTGAAAAGACAAAAAAGATTGTGATATAGAAAAAGAAAATGTTGCCAAAAATCTAGGTAAACAATAGTTAGTTTTCTAATGAGTTTTGGCCAGGACACCCGCAGTTAACCGGGCCATTTTGCTCCGTGGCCTGTGAAACTAGCCTTTAACCACTTACGCTCAGTGATTCTTCTGTGAAAACTGCACCATGTCCTGTTCTTTTGCAATATTAATGGTGGTCTCCGTTTCAGACCCCACCAATGTGACTCTCATGACATATCTCATTGATTGACAGGTGTCGAAACCTTTTTTTTTTTTTTTGAGCAACAGTTATTCAATACTGCAATACTGAACATATGTTGGCTTAACAAGTCATAGGGGGGTGAGGACAATACTATGAACTCCTCAATTTACAGTGTCATATTTGCTGCAGCAAAATCTCAATTTTGTTAGTTTTTAAGCCTTTTTTTCCCCCAATAAACTCGTATAGATGTGACTGTCATTTATACTTTTCTATTTCCTGCCACTATTAGAGCAGCTCGCTATGTATCTTCACGAAATATAGCTGGAATGACCTGTTCCGATAGCAGGACACAGCCGTATTTTTTTTTTTCCTGCCAAAATACAATATAAAGCTTGAAACTGTCTTTAAATTATTGTTGTATTTATATGTAGATTTCTTGTTTGTGTGTTTGTTTATTTTTTGTCTTTTTTTTTTTTTTTAATATTAAAAGCAACATTTTTGTATTCCGATCATATATGTGACATGACCTCCTTTTTACCTGATTTCTAAATTCTCAGTATTTCTGATCACCTGAGTATTAAGGTGTGTATGATTCAACAGTTTTTGTTAGTTTTTTTTATATACATATATATTTAGAGAGAGAAACTCTAATCTGTACAGTTTCGTCTGTCTGGGGCTTTGCCTCCCCCCATTACGGTTCCTAATTCTAAAAATGAAGAAAGTGATTATGTGCTTGTTTTTTTTACTGTTATGAGTTATTAACTGTTTACAAATTACAGGTTTAAGAGGTCAAATAAAATTATTTTTTCAAAGATTATGGATGGCTGGTGTGACGTTTTAATACTATGAATAAACTATTTTGTATAGGATTCCTCCTAGGATCTAACAGGTAGTGCGATATCTTTCCAAACTCAACTAATTGCTGGCATAGTTAATGAGACAGCGGCCTGTATTAGTGCATGTATTTGGAGCTAAAAACATAAAAAAAAAACAAAAAAAAAAAAAACGATTTGTGGGGGTCCACAATAATAGGAAGAACTGAAAATGTTCAAATATAGCAGGAGGTCAGACACCACAACGCCGCTCCAATCATTCTCTACAGGGCTGCCAGAAAAGTGAGGAGCCCCGTAGGTAATGAATGGAGCAGAGGTGGAGCATGAACATTGCTGCTCAATTATTA
Source organism: Anomaloglossus baeobatrachus (assembly GCF_048569485.1). Taxonomy (NCBI): domain Eukaryota; kingdom Metazoa; phylum Chordata; class Amphibia; order Anura; family Aromobatidae; genus Anomaloglossus; species Anomaloglossus baeobatrachus. Next base: position 115,562,484 of record NC_134364.1, read on the forward strand.
TGGGGTAAAAGTGCCTCAGTTTGCAAGTTCCAGCAGTCAGACCCCATCCTATCCTGTGCAGGTCCCAGCAGTCAGACCCCATCCTATCCTGTGCAGGTCCCAGCGGTCAGACCCCATCCTATTCTTTGCAGGTCTCAGCAGTCAGACCCCATCCTATCCTGTGCAGTCCCAGCGGTCAGACCCCATCCTATCCTGTGCAGTCCCAGAGGTCGGACCCCATCCTGTCCTGTGCAGTCCCAGAGGTCGGACCCCATCCTGTCCTGTGCAGTCCCAGCGGTCTGGTCCCATCCTTTCCTGTGCAGTCCCAGCGGTCTGGCCCTATCCTGTCCTGTGCAGTCCCAGCTGTCTGGCCCCATCCTGTCCTGTGCAGTCCCAGCGGTCTGGCCCCATCCTGTCCTGTGCAGTCCCAGCAGTCTGGCCCCATCCTGTCCTGTGCAGTCCCAGCGGTCTGGCCCCATCCTATCCTGTGCAGTCCCAGCGGTCTGGCCCTATCCTGTCCTGTGCAGTCCCAGCTGTCTGGCCCTATCCTGTCCTGTGCAGTCCCAGCTGTCTGGCCCCATCCTGTCCTGTGCAGTCCCAGCGGTCTGGCCCTATCCTGTCCTGTGCAGTCCCAGCGGTCTGGCCCCATCCTGTCCTGTGCAGTCCCAGCAGTCTGGCCCCATCCTGTCCTGTGCAGTCCCAGCGGTCCGGTCCCATGCTGTCCTGTGCAGTCCCAGCGGTCTGGCCCCATCCTGTCCTGTGCAGTCCCAGCGGTCTGGCCCCATCCTGTCCTGTGCAGTCCCAGCGTGTCTGGCGCCATCCTGTCCTGTGCAGTCCCAGCGTGTCTGGCCCCATCCTGTCCTGTGCAGTCCCAGCGGTCTGGCCCCATCCTGTCCTGTGCAGTCCCAGCGGTCTGGCCCCATCCTGTCCTGTGCAGTCCCAGCGGTCTGGTCCCATCCTGTCCTGTGCAGTCCCAGCGGTCCGGTCCCATGCTGTCCTGTGCAATCCCAGCGGTCTGGCCCCATCCTGTCCTGTGCAGTCCCAGCGGTCTGACCCCATCCTGTCCTGTGCAGTCCCAGTGGTCGGACCCCATCCTATCCTGTGCATAGGTGACACCTTGTTTTTACTGGAGCATCCCCTAAACCTATATGTTGCGAGGCAAAGAAAAAATATTGAAATTGCTTCTCTAAAGTTGCATGAAAGTAGACCGTTCTTGCCATTATTACACACACCTAGCACATTGAATGGGAACCTGTCAGGTCCTATAATGCTATTAACCTGCAGGTATAAGGTCAAGCTGCATGTTAGTAGTGTTACGGAGGTGCGTGCCCTGAGTACTAAAAGTGCTGAGAGAAAAGAAACTTTATCCTGGGAGCCGCCGGCTTTCAATTGTCTGGAGAAATTTAAATTAAAGAAGATGATTTAAAACTGACCTGCCACCAGGTTTATACTTTTTATTTTAGGCTGGTTCTCAAATTAAAGACAGAGCACATGATTCTGTCGATGTGTCATTTACTGGGCTTGCTGTATGTTTGATAAAATGACAGTTTTGTCTCCTACAGCTCTGCTAGTCCTCTCAGTGCTGAGCTCTGTTATAACCCCGCCCATACTACCATTGATTGGCAGCTTTTTCTCTACACTGTGCATAGGCATTATAACCCGCCAATGCTACTATTGATTGGCAGCTTTTTCTCTACACTGTGCATAGGCAGAAAGCTGCTAATCAGTGGTGAGGGCAGAGCTAGAACTAGAGAAGACTAGCAGAGCTGCAGCACAGAAGTGTGTTTTTTTTTCATCAAAGCTAAAGCTAGATTCAACGATTCAATGCCGAAGCTTATTAATGCTGTGAAGAATGCATGAGATAGGACAGATAACTTTTAAGATTCATATTTGATATTTGTGTCAATTGGATGATGTGAAAAAGACAATGTCCAAAGATCAGGGTGTCTATTCACATCTGGGTTATTCCTGTATGTTACGCTGCATTCACACATCTGCGAGTCACAGTCTGCCCCAAAAAATAAAAATGCGGAGATGTCCTTTGAACCTGACAGTGAAAATTAAAAAATTATAATATACAGTCCCTGACAAAAGTTCTGTCGCTTATCCATGTTATGTAAATAGAAAGCTTATAACCTGACTTTAAATTCATCCATTGGTTTCATAAATTACTCTTTTGAAAGCTGAAACCCTCACAAATTTGGTTTAGGTTATGATAATAAAGTTGCTGCAGAGATGAAATATTGATCATTTAATGAACACAGAAAGGTCAGATTTTGGCAAGACAAAAGTTTTGTCGCCGACAGAAATTGTGAAATTCAAACAAATAATTAACTTCTAATACAGAGATATGTTGCATAACATTGGTGAATGAAGTTGTGGAGCTATTAGAGCCATATGTAATATTTTGTGTGACTACCATGAGCTTGAAGGACGGCATCCATGTGGTTCAACAATGATTCATACAATTTATTGATGAAGTCATCAGGAATAGCAGAGAATGCATCTTACATGCCTCCCAGAGTTCATCTAGATTCTTTGGTTTTGTCTTCCAAGCTTCCTCTTTCATCCTACCCCAAACATGTACAATGATGGTCATGTCTGGTGACTGGCCTGGCCTGTCCTTGAGCACCTTGATCTTCTTTGCCAGGAGGACCTTTGTTGTAAAGATGGATGTATGAGATGGAGCACCATCCTGCTGCAGAATTTGACCCCTTTTACGATTGGGAATGTAAGAGGTAGCTAATGTTTCTTGATATTTTAGGCTATTGATATTGCCTTCCACCTTGCAAATGTTTTGCACACCCCCATACTGAATGTAACCCCAGGCCATGATCTTTCCACAACCAATCGTAACTGTTTTCTGAATCCATACGGGCTCCAGTAGGTCTCCTGCAGTATTTGCGGTGGCTGTGGTGTAATTCAACAGAATATTCATCAGAGAAATCCACCTTCTGCCACTTTTCCAGTGTCCATCTGTTTAGCAGGCTGTGGGACTTGGCAAATGCCACATGTTTTTTTAATTGCCTTTTGTTTAGTGCTGGCTTCTGGGCACTGATTCGACCATGGAGGCCATTTCGAGACAGAATCCTAAACTCTGTTTTAGTTGACACAGGGACTTGAGGTGACCAGCCCTGTTGGAGCTCTGCTGCAGTGGAAGAGGGGCTGGCTTTGGATTTTCTAACCAACAAACGTTCCTCCTGAGCAGTTGTCTTACGGGGTCTGCCGGACCTGAGCTTGTCAAAAACATCTCCAGTCTCTTCAAATCTTTTTTTTTTTTAAATCCCTTGTACTTGACGCTGAGACACATTAAAGGTGCCAGACACCTCTGCACTGGATCTGGTCTTCAGCCTCTTGATAATCAAGGCTTTGGTCGCAGGGTGGATTTTTGGCATGTTGTCAGAGGTCAAGTTGTAGTTCAAGTGAAGGTCTGGGGTGCTGGGTTTCTTTTTATACACACCCACTAATTAACCGATCATTTAGTGAGCACAGGTGAGGATGTAAACTAGGATTGGGTGCATTATATGCCAAGGCGACAAAACTTTTGTCTTGCCAAAATCTGACCTTTCTGTGTTCATTAAATGATCAATATTTCAGCTTTGCAGCAACTTTATTTTCAAAACCTAAACCAAATTTGGGAGGGTTTCAGCTTTCAAAAGAGTAATTTATGAAACCAATGGATGAATTTAAAGTCGGGTTATAAGCTTTTATTTACATAACATGGATAAGCGACAGAACTTTTGTCAGGGACTGTATATAATTTTTTTTAATATATAAAATATATTTCTTCGGCGCTCCATTGGGAGACCCAGACGATTGGGTGTATAGCACTGCCTCCGGAGGCCACACAAAGCAATTACACTAAAAAGTGTAAGGCCCCTCCCCTTCTGGCTATACACCCCCAGTGGGATCACTGGCTCACCAGTTTTCTGCTTTGTGCGAAGGAGGTCAGACATCCACGCATAGCTCCACTGTTTAGTCAGCAGTAGCTGCTGACTATGTCGGATGGAAGAAAAGAGGGCCCATATACGGCCCCCAGCATGCTCCCTTCTTACCCCACTTGTGGTTCGTAAGGTTGAGGTACCCATTGCGGGTACGGAGGCTGGAGCCCACATGCTGTTTTCCTTCCCCATCCCCCTGAGGGGCTCTGTGGAAGTGGGATCTTACCGGCCCCCAAGCCCTGAGGCCGGGCTCCATCCACAGACCCATTGAACCTGCTGGATAAGGAGCCGGGGTACCATTCAGGGACAAGGCCCTGCAACTTTCAGGTACTCTGTGTCCCCGTTCAGGCGGGCACGCACACACCAGACTTGCTGGGTGTGTTAGTGCGCCGGGGACAGTAACGCTGGGGTTTGAGTCACAGCAGCTTTGCTGTGTGACTTCATTTGCTGGGAACTACCGCGCCGGCCACTCTCGGAGCGGCGGCGCGGCTGGGACTTGTAGTGCGCCGGGGACTTAGCGCCGACCGCGCTTTTACGGCGGCGGCGCTTATAAATTTAGTCCCCGGCTTTTGCGGCCTAGCTCCGCTTCGTTCCCGCCCCCTCCCTGTCAATCAGGGAAGGGGAGAGACGCTGTACGTTTACTCAGCGCCGAGGGCTGGAGCCTTATTTACATGCTCCAGCCCTCTCACTTGGCACAGTGGGACACAGGTTTCCCGCTTTTGGTCTGGCACGCCCAGGGCCCGCCCCCCCCTCCACAGGACGCCGGCAGCCATTCCTGCATGCAGTTCTGGCTGGAGGACGGACACAGGCTCTGGGAGACCCAAGACTAGGGATTTCTGGACCACACACCCGCGTTTAGCGGGCGGTAAGCAGCACTTTAGTGCTGGCCCCTCTTGTGCCACAGTGTGTATTGGTGTACTTTTTCCTGTACCAGATATCTATAGATATATACTGCACTGTACGGTCGCTTCTTGGCTGTATACCCTATATCGCTCTGGGAAGACAACAACATGTCATCCACAAAACGCAAGGGTGCCAAGGCACGGGCTGTATACACTGTTTGTACAGCATGTGGGGCTAATCTACCAGCAGGCTCCAACGACTCTCATTGTGTGCAATGTTCAGTCCCAGTGGCACTTCGTCAGCCAGAGCCTATGGTGGTAGTAGCCCAGGCAGAGTCGCCTGTGAACCCTGCCCCGGTGACGGGGACAGAATTTGCAGTCTTTGCTGATAAAATGTCTGTGACTATGACAAAAATCCTGGAGACCTTGCAGTCCAGGCCAGTTGCTCAGACCATGGACACTACTGTCCCTATGTTCCCCGGTCCCCCTCAGTTGGAACTAATCCGTACTTCACGGGGGTCCCAGGCATCACTGGCTGAGGGCTCTGACTCCGATGACAGTCCCAGGCCGCCTAAGCGAGCTCGCTGGGAGAGACCCTCCACGTCATCACGCGGGTCAGGGTCTCAGCGAGAAGGGTCTCTATATGATGAGACAGAGGTGGGTGATCAGGAGTCTAGCCCTGACACCGCACTCAATTTGGATACGCCAGATGGTGACGCCATGGTAAATGATCTTATAGCGGCTATCAATAGGCTGTTGGATATTTCTCCCCCAGCCCCTTCAGCAGAGGAGGCAGCTGCCCAGCAGGAGAAATTCCATTTCCTGTATCCCAAGCGTAAATTGAGCTCCTTTCTGGACCACTCTGACTTCAGAGCATCAATCCAGAAACACCATGCTAATCCGGACAAGCGTTTTTCCAAACGTCTTAAGGATACACGTTATCCCTTTCCCCCTGACGTGGTCAAACGCTGGACCCAGTGTCCAAAAGTGGACCCTCCAATATCCAGGCTTGCAGCTAGATCCATAGTTGCAGTGGAGGATGGGGCTTCACTTAAAGATGCCAATGACAGACAGATGGACCTTTGGTTGAAATCTGTCTATGAAGCTATTGGCGCGTCGTTTGCTCCAGCATTTGCGGCCGTGTGGGCGCTCCAAGCTATTTCAGCTGGTTTGGCACAGGTGGACTCTTTCATACGTCCAGCAGTGCCGCAAGTGGCGTCCTTAACTACGCAAATGACTGCGTTTGCGACCTACGCTATTAATGCGGTACTGGACTCTACGAGCCGTACCGCAGTGGCTTCCGCCAACTCTGTAGTTTTGCGCAGAGCCTTGTGGTTAAAGGAATGGAAAGCAGATTCTGCTTCTAAAAAATGTTTAACCAGCTTGCCATTATCTGGAGACAGACTGTTTGGTGAGCAATTGGCGGAAATCATTAAACAGTCCAAAGGTAAGGACTCTTCCTTACCCCAGCCCAGATCAAGCAAACCTCAACAGAGGAAGTGGCAGTCAAAGTTTCGGTCCTTTCGAGGCTCGGGCAAGCCCCAGTTCGCCTCGTCCAAGGGGACTCAGAAAGAGCAAAGGAGCTCTGATTCCTGGCGGGCTCACTCACGCCCCAAGAAAGCAGCCGGAGGTACCGCTTCCAAGGCGGCTGCCTCATGACTGTCGGCCGCCTCCCTCCGCATCCTCGGTCGGTGGCAGACTCTCCCGCTTTTGCGACATTTGGCTGCCACAGGTCAAAGACCGGTGGGTAACAGACATTTTGTCTCACGGGTACAGGATAGAGTTCAGTTCTCGTCCTCCGCCTCGGTTCTTCAGAACTTCCCCACATCCCGACCGAGCAGATGCCCTTCTGCAGGCGGTGAATTCTCTAAGAGCAGAAGGAGTGGTGGTCCCTGTTCCTCTTCAGGAACAAGGACAAGGTTTTTACTCCAATCTCTTTGTGGTGCCAAAGAAGGACGGCTCATTCCGTCCTGTTCTGGACCTAAAACTGCTCAACAAGCATGTGAACGCCAGGCGGTTCCGGATGGAATCCCTCCGCTCAGTCATTGCCTCAATGTCTCAAGGAGATTTCCTAGCATCAATAGACATCAAAGATGCTTATCTCCACGTGCCGATTGCTACAGAGCACCAACGTTTTCTACGCTTCGTGATAGGAGACGACCATCTTCAGTTCGTAGCTCTGCCATTTGGTCTGGCGACAGCCCCACGGGTTTTCACCAAGGTCATGGCGGCAGTGGTAGCAGTCTTGCACTCTCAGGGACACTCTGTGATCCCTTACCTGGACGATCTACTTGTCAAGGCACCCTCTCAGGAGGCATGCCAACTCAGCCTGAATGTTGCACTGGAGACTCTCCAGACGTTCGGGTGGATCATCAACTTCTCAAAGTCAAATCTGTCACCGACCCAATCGCTAACGTATCTTGGCATGGAGTTCCATACTCTCTCAGCGATAGTGAAGCTTCCGCTGGACAAGCAGAGGTCACTACAGACTGGGGTGCAGGCTCTCCTTCAAAGTCAGTCGCACTCCTTAAGACGCCTCATGCACTTCCTCGGGAAGATGGTGGCGGCAATGGAGGCGGTTCCGTTTGCACAGTTTCATCTGCGCCCACTTCAATGGGACATTCTCTGCCAATGGGACGGGAAGTCAACATCCCTGGACAGGAAAGTCTCCCTTTCCCAGACGGCCAAAGACTCTCTGCAGTGGTGGCTTCTTCCCACCTCATTATCACAGGGAAGATCCTTCCTACCTCCGTCCTGGGCGGTGGTCACGACGGACGCGAGTCTCTCAGGGTGGGGAGCAGTTTTTCTCCACCACAGGGCTCAGGGTACGTGGACTCAGCAGGAGTCCACCCTTCCGATCAATGTTCTGGAGATCAGAGCAGTGTATCTTGCCCTACTAGCCTTCCAGCAGTGGCTGGAAGGAAAGCAGATCCGAATTCAGTCGGACAACTCCACAGCGGTGGCATACATCAACCACCAAGGGGGGACTCGCAGTCGGCAAGCCTTCCAGGAAGTCCGGCGGATCCTGATGTGGGTGGAAGCCACGGCCTCCACCATATCCGCAGTTCACATCCCCGGCGTAGAAAACTGGGAAGCAGACTTCCTCAGTCGCCAGGGCATGGACGCAGGGGAATGGTCCCTTCACCCGGAAGTGTTTCAGGAAATCTGTCGCCGCTGGGGAAGGCCGGACGTCGATCTAATGGCGTCCCGGCACAACAACAAGGTCCCGACCTTCATGGCACGGTCTCGCGATCACAGAGCTCTAGCGGCAGACGCCTTAGTGCAAGATTGGTCGCAGTTCCGGCTCCCTTATGTGTTTCCACCTCTGGCACTCTTGCCCAGGGTGCTACGCAAGATCAGATCCGACTGCAGCCGCGTCATACTCGTCGCCCCAGACTGGCCAAGGAGGGCGTGGTATCCGGATCTGTGGCGTCTCACGGTCGGCCAACCGTGGACACTACCAGACCGACCAGACTTACTGTCCCAAGGGCCGTTTTTCCATCGGAATTCCGCGGCCTTGAACCTGACTGTGTGGCCATTGAGTCCTGGATCCTAGCGTCTTCAGGATTATCCCAAGGGGTCGTTGCCACCATGAGACAGGCTAGGAAGCCCACGTCCGCTAAGATCTACCACAGAACGTGGAGGATATTCTTATCCTGGTGCTCTGCTCAGGGAGTGTCTCCCTGGCCATTTGCATTGCCTACCTTTCTTTCTTTCCTACAATCTGGGTTAGAAAAAGGTTTGTCGCTCGGCTCCCTTAAGGGGCAAGTCTCAGCGCTATCCGTCTTTTTTCAGAAGCGTCTAGCACGACTCTCTAAGGTGCGCACGTTCCTGCAGGGGGTTTGTCATATCGTACCCCCGTACAAGCGACCATTAGATCCATGGGACCTGAACAGGGTGCTAGTTGCCCTCCAGAAGCCGCCCTTCGAGCCTCTGAGGGAGGTTTCACTTTCTAGACTGTCACAGAAAGTGGCCTTTCTGGTAGCGATCACATCTCTTCGGAGAGTGTCTGAGCTAGCAGCGCTGTCATCCAAGGCTCCCTTCCTGGTCTTCCACCAGGACAAGGTAGTGCTGCGCCCCATTCAGGAGTTTCTCCCGAAGGTGGTATCCTCTTTTCATCTTAATCAGGATATCTCTTTGCCTTCTTTTTGTCCTCATGCAGTTCATCGGTATGAGAAGGATTTACATTTGTTAGATCTGGTGCGAGCACTCAGAATCTACATTTCCCGCACGGCGCCCCTGCGCCGTTCGGATGCACTCTTTGTCCTTGTCGCTGGTAAGCGCAAGGGGTCGAAGGCTTCTAAGGCCACCCTGGCTCGATGGATCAAAGAACCAATTCTTGAGGCCTACCGTTCTGCTGGGCTTCCGGTTCCATCAGGGCTGAAGGCCCATTCTACCAGAGCCGTGGGTGCGTCCTGGGCATTGCGTCACCAGGCTACGGCTCAACAGGTGTGCCAGGCAGCTACCTGGTCGAGTCTGCACACTTTCACCAAACATTATCAGGTGCATACCTATGCTTCGGCGGACGCCAGCCTAGGTAGAAGAGTCCTGCAGGCGGCAGTTGCCTCCCCGTAGGGGAGGGCTGTCTTTGCAGCTCTAACATGAGGTATTTCTTTACCCACCCAGGGACAGCTTTTGGACGTCCCAATCGTCTGGGTCTCCCAATGGAGCGCCGAAGAAGAAGGGAATTTTGTTACTTACCGTAAATTCCTTTTCTTCTAGCTCCTATTGGGAGACCCAGCACCCGCCCTGTTGTCCTTCGGGATTTTTGGTTGTTTTTCGGGTACACATGTTGTTCATGTTGAATGGTTTTCAGTTCTCCGAGGTTATTTCGGAGGGAATTTGTTTAAACCAGTTATTGGCTTTCCTCCTTCTTGCTTTTGCACTAAAACTGGTGAGCCAGTGATCCCACTGGGGGTGTATAGCCAGAAGGGGAGGGGCCTTACACTTTTTAGTGTAATTGCTTTGTGTGGCCTCCGGAGGCAGTGCTATACACCCAATCGTCTGGGTCTCCCAATAGGAGCTAGAAGAAAAGGAATTTACGGTAAGTAACAAAATTCCCTTCATATATATGTTTAAGCCAGCCTAAGGGTTTGTTCACACTGCACTTTTTTTGTTTTTGTTTTTTTATTATTATTTTTAATGGTTTCACTTAGAAAATACTTGGAACAAAGAATCTTCATATTTAATTTCTATAGCAAAGGGAATTTCTGTTCATATGGCCAGGCTTTCAAACTGAACTGACTGGAGAAAAGAACAAGGGATATTACTTTTTTGAAGCCCCGCCTGGCGAAAAACGCTCAAACTAGGCACTGTCCAATCAAAAAGCTGCATAACAATGCTTAAAAAAAACTACAAAGTATATAAATAACTGATTATTTGAATGTTTTCAGATATTTGTTTAGGATAGTTTCTTGGAGTAGGATTAAAACGGCGGCCACAGGAGATTACGGGAGAAGAAAGTTTAGTTATGGAATTTATTTTATCTGCTCGGTGCGCTAAAGGGCAGCACATCATTTTTGGGGGCAGGAGAAAGGCGTCAGCGTTCAAAACATTGTGAGCCGCCACAAATAAGCTTTTTAAAAGCTGATTTGACTTTACTGGGTAAAACCTGCTGACCCAAATGTTTCATTTTTGCTTCTGGTTGTGTTGTCTACATAAATTTAAGCCGAAATAAAACAATAAAAAATGTTTCTCTGAATTGTTGCAATCATTTCTTCAATGCTCCCTATCATCTGATCAGTATCTAATATTTCCTATATGGAACTTGTCATGTTGTTTTCTTATATTAAACTGCCCCAATGTGTTCTAAATGATGTAATGTGCATCACTAACATGACTAAAAAAAATTCCATGTATGTATCTTAAAAAACCCTATATGCTTAGGTGAATGCAGTAAATACCATAGGTTTCAGTCGTACTTTTGCTGGGTTCAGTCACGGTCACTAAAGTTCAGGCGCGATTCTTTTATTACCTTGGTCGCACCACCTGCATTGTAATGGATTACACCACAGGTCCTTCAACATCACATCTCTGCTGAGCACCGCCCATTATGGTCACATGATCATGACATCACAGGTCCTTCACCACCATTTCTCCAATGTTGAGCTCTGGCGTTTAGCGTTGGACAAGTGGTGATCTGTGCTGTTGTCACGGTCTTGTGACCGTAATGGGTGGAGCTCAGCAGAGAAGTGTTGGTAAAGGACCTGTGGTGTAGTCAATTACAATGCAGGGATTGTGACCAAAATAATAGAAGAAGCGAGCCTGAACATGAGTGACAGTGATTGACCTCAGCAAAGCTCCTCCCCTATGACTGAAATCTAAGGTTGAAACCTGTGCTGATGTCACAGTCAGGTGACTGTAATGGGCGGAGCTCAGCAGAGAAGTGATTGTAAAGGACCTTTGGTGTAAACATACATGGGGTGTGACTAAATTAATAGAAGAATCATGCCTAAACCTTAGTGACAGTGACTGATCCCACCAAAAGCTCCACCCCTGTGACTGAAATCTAAGGCAGAAACCTGTGCTGATGTCACAGTCATGGGTGGAGCTCAGCAGAGAAGTGATTATAAAGGACCTGTGGTGTAATCAATTACAATGCTGGGGGTGTGACTAAATTAATAGAAGAATCATGCCTGAACCTTAGTGACAGTGACTGATCCCACCAAAAGCTCCACCCCTGTGACTGAAATCTAAGGCAGAAACCTGTGCTGATGTCACAGTCATGGGTGGAGCTCAGCAGAGAAGTGATTATAAAGGACCTGTGGTGTAATCAATTACAATGCTGGGGGTGTGACTAAATTAATAGAAGAATCATGCCTGAACCTTAGTGACAGTGACTGATCCCACCAAAAGCTCCACCCCTGTGACTGAAATCTAAGGCAGAAACCTGTGCTGATGTCACAGTCATGGGTGGAGCTCAGCAGAGAAGTGATTATAAAGGACCTGTGGTGTAATCAATTACAATGCTGGGGGTGTGACTAAATTAATAGAAGAATCATGCCTGAACCTTAGTGACCGTGACTGATCCCACCAAAAGCTCCACCCCTGTGACTGAAATCTAAGGCAGAAACCTGTGCTGATGTCACAGTCATGGGTGGAGCTCAGCAGAGAAGTGATTATAAAGGACCTGTGGTGTAATCAATTACAATGCTGGGGGTGTGACTAAATTAATCGAAGAATCATGCCTGAACCTGAGTGACAGTGACTGATCCCACCAAAAGCTCCACCCCTATGACTGAAATCTAAGGACTGCATTCACCTAAGTCTTTTTTAAGATAAATACATGGAATTTTTTTTGTAAAAAAACAAATTAGTGATGCACGTTGCATCATTTAAAACACATTGGGGTCAATTTAATATATAATAAACAACATGACAGGTTCCCTTTAAAACGAGTCTATCAGAGCATTAGGACTGTTCAAACCAAGCACAAGCAGTCTAGTGCACCTACTTGTTTAATATCCATCTCCACTCTCTGCATCTTTGATAGTTCTGTCTTTACAAGAGCAGAGATAGATAGAAAACAAGCTGAAAAGTGCACCGAATTTTTCAGTCGTGCACCAAGCACTTGAGCTTTGTTTGAACAGTCATTTTCTGCTGACCGTCTCTTTTTTTTTTTTCTTTTCTATTGTGTTTATTTCCTGATGTTTTGTTTTTTTTATAATGAATGTGGAATACTGATATTTTTCATGTACTATTTTCTTTCTTTCCTCTCTCCTATTTATCTTTTATTGGACAGGCAACATGAAGAAGCGCCTGCTGATGCCTAGCAGGGGTAAGGATTTCAATGTGCCATGTGTAACGAAAAATGTGCCTTTCTGTGGACTCACTCACTAGGCTTTGTGTTGCTTGGCTTACAGTGTTTTTTTTCTTTTTGCTTCACATAAACACTTGTCTCATTGTAGTTGGCATTGACTAAAGCTGGCCATAGCCGTACATTCATCCGGTATGTCAAAAAAATTGTATTTTATTTTATTTTATTTTTTGCAGTCTGTATGCAATTTTAGAAATTTTACAATTTTTATGTACATTTTGCTCTATCAATGGCACATATTTTTATTAGTTTTTAGTACCATACACTTTATCTATGGCCAGCTTTATTGTTGTGTTATACTGCGGCTAGTCCCATAATTTTTTTTTTAATAGTTTTCCAGCCATTTCTTTACTAACAATCACTATATAATACTATTAACTTTGTGCACTTTGTTAGCTTGTGCCATTTTTGAAAAAAAAATATTTTGAGGAGAAAAAAAGGATGGGTTTAAGTCTAAATATTGATGGTTATGGTGTTTTCACCGATTATTTTTGCCCTCAGGGTGCTGTAAACACCACATATAAAATAGTGTCCTTCAGCTCATTGTTTTGTGCTGTTTTTGTTTTGTTCTTTTTTGTCGGCGGTGAATGACCGTTCCCATGCACCTAGTTGCTATCACTTAGAACTGGGGTTCTTATTTTAGGTGGAACTATGTGGGGGGCTTTGGAACATTTTGGTAGAGGTAGGAAGCTGTTTTTAGAGTATTGTCACATTGCTGTGGAATGTCGTGCAGATTTTGGGCGGCATAATGGCTCAGTGGTTAGCACTGCAGTCTTGTGGTGGCTCAGTGGTTAGCACTGCAGTCTTGTGGTGGCTCAGTGGTTAGCACTGCAGTCTTGCAGCGCTGGGGTCCTGGGTTCAAATCCCACAAAGGACAACGTCTGCAAGGAGTTTGTATGTTCTCCCCATGTTTTTGTGGGTTTCCTCCGGGTTCTCCAGTTTCCTCCCACACTCCAAAACATACTTATAGGGACTTTAAATTGTGAGCCCCAATGGGGACAGTGTTGCCAATGTATGTAAAGCGCTGTGGAATTAATAGCGCTATATAAATGAATAAATATTATTATATTATTTTGGTACACACTTTCCTGCCTTGTCACATTGCTGCGGAATGTCGTGCAGATTTTGGGCGGCACGGTGGCTCAGTGGTTAGCACTGCAGTCTTGCAGTGCTGGGGTCCTGGGTTCAAATCCCACAAAGGACAACATCTGCAAGGAGGTTTGTATGTTCTCCCTGTGTTTGCATGGGTTTCCTCTGGGAAACCTCCCACACTCCAAAAACATACTGATAGGGAATTTAGATTGTGAGCCCCAATAGGGAAAGTGTTGCCAATGTATGTAAAGCGCTGTGGAATTAATAGCGCTATGTAAATAAATATTATTATATTATTTTGGTGCACACTTTCCTGCCTTGTCAAATTGCTGCGGCATGTCCTGCAGATTTTGGTGCATACTTCCCCGCCTTGTCACATTGCTGCCGAATGTCGTGCAGATTTTGGGCGGCACGGTGGCTCAGTGGTTAGCACTGTAGTCTTGTGGTGGCTCAGTGGTTGGCACTGAAGTCTTGTGGTGGCTCAGTGGTTAGCACTGCAGTCTTGCAGCGCTGGGGTCCTGGGTTCAAATCCCACAAAGGACAACATCTGCAAGGAGTTTGTATGTTCTCCCTGTGTTTGCGTGGGTTTCCTCCGGGTTCTCCGGTTTCCTTCCACACTCCAAAAACATACTGATCGGGAGCCCCAATAGGGAAAGTGTTGCCAATAAAGCGCTGTGGAATTAATAGTGCTATATAAATGAATAAATATTATTATATTATTTTGGTACACACTTCCCTTCCTTGTCACATTGCTGCGGAGTGTCGTACAGATTTTGGTACACACTTTCCTGCCTTGTCACATTGCTGCGGATTGTCGTGCAGATTTTGGTGCACACTTCCCTGCCTTGTCACATTGCTGCTGAATGTCCTGCAGACTTTGGTGCACATTTCTCTGCTTTGTCACATTGCTGCGGAATGTCCTGCAGATTTTGGTGCACATTTCTCTGCCTTGTCACATTGCTGCGGAATGTCGTGCAGATTTTGGTGCACATTTCTCTGCCTTGTCACATAGCTGCGGATTGTCGTGCAGATTTTGGTGCACACTTCCCTGCCTTGTCACATTGCTGCGGAATGTCCTGCAGATTTTGGTGCACACTTCCCTGCCTTGTCACATTGATGCGGAATGTCCTGCAGATTTTGGTGCACATTTCTCTGCCTTGTCACATTGCTGTGGAATGTCCTGCAGATTTTGGTGCACACTTGTCACATTGCTGCGAAATGTCATGCAGATTCTGCTGCACACGTCTCTGCCTTGTCACATTGCTGCGGAATGACGTGCAGATTTTGGTGCACATTTCTCTGCCTTGTCACATTGCTGCGGAATGACGTGCAGATTTTGGTGCACACTTCCCTGCCTTGTCACATTGCTGTGGAATGTCCTGCAGATTTTGGTGCACACTTGTCACATTGCTGCGAAATGTCATGCAGATTTTGCTGCACACGTCTCTGCCTTGTCACATTGCTGCGGAATGTCATGCAGATTCTGCTGCACACGTCTCTGCCTTGTCACATTGCTGCAGAATGTCGTGCAGATTTTGGTACACACTTGTCTGCCAATTTTCCATTTTGGATAAGGCAAGACAAAAACAAAATGTAAAGTCTTTCCTGGCACATCTCTAGCTTTTCTTTGTCGCTCCATTGGGAGACCCAGACAATTGGGTGTATAGCTTCTGCCTCCGGAGGCCACACAAAGTATTACACTTTAAAAGTGTAACCCCTCCCCTCTGCCTATACACCCTCCCGTGCATCACGGGCTCCTCAGTTTTATGCTTTGTGTGGAAGGAGGCACACATCCACTCATGCATTCTCATTTTAGTTATATCGGTTGGAAGAAAAGTGGGCCCCCACGGGGCCCCCGGCATGTTCCCTTCTCACCCCACTACGTCGGCGGTGCTGTTAAGATTGAAGTACCCATTGCGGGTACAAAGGCCGGAGCCTCATGCCGTTTTCCTTCACCATCCCTTAGCGGCTCTGGGAGAAGTGGGATCCTGACCGGTCATCTATTTACTGGGACCGTGCTCCCTCCGCAGCCCCTGTGGGAATCTGCCGGACAGGAGTCTATTCATCCTCAGGGACCGGGCCCTGCATCTCTAAGGTACTCTGTGTCCCCATTGGGGCTGTGCATGGAGCGCCTTCTTCCCGGACGCTGCAGCAGCTGCTGATTTGTGAAGACCGGCGGACTTCCGCGCCGACCGCGCCTGCTTGTCGGCCGCGGTCTTAAATTTAGTCCCCGGCTTCATTGCGGCCTAGTAGCAAAAACTCCCGCCCCCGGGCCTGTCTGTCAGGGGTAAGGGCGGGACTGCCGACTTGACGTTGGATGTGAGGGCCGGAGCATCCTGTATGTTTCCTCCCCCCTCACTGATCACTGTGGGGACCCCAGATTCCCGCACTTTTCTAGCGCCGCCCACGGCTCCACTCCTCCGCAGAGAGCTCCGGCAGCCATTTTTTTTTGGCATTCTGCCGGTGGAGGATTACCAGGAAAGAGCTCTGCAACTCTGGGAGACCTAAGGCAGGGAATCTGGAGGACACACGCTCCGCTTTTTAGCGGTCGGTAAGCCACACCGGTCACCCGTTGCTGGTCCCCTTAGTGTGCCGGAATAGATACGTATTCTATATATATATTTCTGTTCGGTCGGGCTATATACCTTTTCCCATATACCCTCAGTGATCACTCTCCTAGGAGACAACAGCATGTCGTCCACAAGGAGCAAGGGTGCTAAGGCACAGGGTTATTTTGCGACCTGTACCTCTTGTGCGGCTATGTTACCTGCGGGTTCCACCTACCCTCACTGTGAGCAATGCTCGACCCCTGTTTTGCTTGCTCAGCCGGAGCCTCGGTCACTAGTGGGCCCCTCGGCTCAGGTAGACCCCCCTGCTCCCCCTGTCCAGGCGGCAGGGACAGAGTTTGCCGTTTTTGCTGAGAAACTCTCTGAGTCACTTTCACAATCCATGGCTCAGTCTATGGACAAATGGTCTGCCAAGCTGCTAGAAGCTTTGCAGTCCAGACCGGTCCTTACACAGGCCCCGGGCCCTGTTGGATCGTCGCCTCCAGGCCCCTCTCGGTATGCGCCGCAGCGCGCTCCCAGGGGGGGCCCTAGGTCTCACGTGGAGGACTCCTGCCCGGACCACAGTCCCAGACCGGCTAAGCGGGCTCGCTGGGAATCTTCCCCGACTTCTTCACGCTGCTCGGGTTCCCAGCTTGAGGACTCTCTGGAGGACGAGGCGGACGTCGCAGCTCAGGGCTCTGACCCTGACGTCGCCCTTAACCTTGATACACCTGAAGGGGACGCCTTAGTAAATGATCTTATCTCGTCCATCAACCAGGTGTTAGATATATCTCCCCCGCCGCCACCTGTAGAGGAGTCGACTTCTTAGCAGGAGAAACACCAGTTTCGGTTCCCTAAACGTACACGGAGTGCGTTTTTCGATCACTCTAACTTCAGAGATGCTGTCCAGAAGCCCAGAGCGGTTCCGGACAAGCGCTTTACTAAGCGCCTTACTGACACACGTTACCCCTTCCCCTCTGACGTAGTTAAGGGTTGGGCTCAATGTCCCAAGGTGGATCCTCCAGTCTCTAGATTGGCGGCTAGATCTGTGGTATCGGTTGCAGATGGCTCATCGCTAAAAGATGCCACTGACAGGCAGATGGAGCTCCTGGTGAAATCCATCTATGAAGCCACGGGCGCGTCTTTTGCCCCGGCTTTTGCAGCCGTGTGGGCACTCCAAGCTATCTCAGCTTGTCTGGCTGAGATTAATGCGGTCACACGTAATTCTGCTCCGCAGGTTGCGTCTTTGACTTCTCAGGCGTCAGCTTTTTTTTCCTACGCCATGAACGCAGTCCTAGACTCTGCTAGTCGTACAGCGGTGGCATCCGCTAATTCTGTGGCAGTCCGCAGGGCCATGTGGCTGCGCGAATGGAAGGCAGACTCGGCTTCCAAGAGGTTCTTAACCGGTTTGCCATTTTCTGGCGACCGATTGTTTGGCGAACGATTGGATGAGATTATTAAGGAATCCAAGGGAAAGGACTCCTCCTTACCCCAGTCCAAGCCGAAGAGACCTCAGCAACGGAAAATACAATCGAGGTTTCGGTCCTTTCGTCCCTCCGCCAAGTTCCAAGCCTCTTCGTCCAGCAGGCCGGAGAAAGGCCAGAGGAACGCCTATGCGTGGCGGGCTAAGTCACGCCCCCAAAAACCCGCCGGAGGCAATGCCTCCAAGGCGGCCTCTTCATGACTCTCGGCATCCCCGAACCGCATCCTCGGTCGGTGGCAGGCTCTCCCGCTTTTGCGACGCCTGGTGGCCATATGTTCAAGACCGATGGGTGAGAGACATTCTGTCTCACGGTTACAGGATAGAGTTCAGCTCTCGTCCCCCGACTCGTTTCTTCAGAACCTCTCCGCCCCCCGCTCGGGCCGACGCACTTCTTCAGGCGGTGGACGCTCTGAAGACAGAAGGAGTTGTGATCCCTGTTCCCCCTCAGGAACATGGTCGCGGCTTTTACTCCAACTTGTTCGTGGTGCCAAAGAAGGACGGTTCATTCCGTCCCGTTCTGGACCTCAAACTACTCAACAGACATGTGAGCACCAGACGGTTTCGGATGGAATCTCTCCGCTCGGTCATCGCATCGATGTCACAAGGAGACCTTCCTAGCATCGATCGACATCAAGGATGCTTATCTCCATGTGCCGATCGCACCCGAACATCAACGCTTCTTGTGTTTCGCCATCGGGGACGAACACCTTCAGTTCGTGGCATTGCCTTTCGGCCTGGCGACAGCCCCACGGGTGTTCACCAAGGTCATGGCATTCGTTGTGGCGGTCCTACACTCTCAGGGCCACTCGGTGATTCCCTACTTAGACGATCTCCTAGTCAGGGCACCTTCTCAGGTGGCGTGTCAAAACAGCCTTACCGTCGCTCTGGCGACTCTCCAGCAGTTCGGGTGGATCATCAACTTCCCGAAATCCAAGTTGACACCGACCCAATCACTGACTTACCTCGGGATGGAGTTTCATACACAGTCAGCGGTAGTCAAGCTACCGCTGGACAAACAGCTTTCTCTGCAGGCAGGGGTGCAATCTCTTCTTCGGGGTCAGTCACACCCCTTGAGGCGCCTCATGCACTTCCTGGGGAAGATGGTGGCAGCGATGGAGGCAGTGCCCTTCGCGCAATTCCATCTGCGGCCACTCCAGTGGGACATTCTCCGCAAATGGGACAGGAGGTCGACTTCCCTCGACAGGAACGTCTCTCTTTCCCTTGCAACCAAGACGTCTCTTCAGTGGTGGCTCCTTACCAATTCTCTATCGCAAGGAAAATCCTTCCTACCCCCAACCTGGGCTGTGGTCACCACGGACGCGAGCCTGTCAGGGTGGGGAGCGGTTTTCCTCCACCACAGGGCTCAGGGAACCTGGACTCCGGTAGAGTCATCCCTTCAGATCAATATTCTGGAGATAAGGGCAGTGTATCTAGCCCTATTGGCTTTTCATCGGTGGCTGGAGGGCAGGCAGATCCGTATCCAGTCGGACAACGCCACTGCCGTCGCATACATCAACCACCAAGGCGGCACTCGCAGTCGTCAAGCCTTCCAGGAAGTCAGACGGATTCTGCAGTGGGTGGAAGCCACAGCTTCCACCATCTCCGCAGTTCACATCCCGGGCGTAGAAAACTGGGAAGCAGATTTTCTCAGTCGTCAGGGCATGGACGCGGGGGAATGGTCTCTTCACCCAGACGTGTTTCGAGAGATCTGTCGCCGCTGGGGAACGCCGGACGTCGATCTCATGGCGTCACGGCACAACAACAAAGTCCCGGCATTCATGGCACGGTCTCAAGATCACAGAGCTCTGGCGGCGGACGCATTAGTTCAGGATTGGTCGCAGTTTCGACTGCCTTATGTATTTCCTCCTCTGGCGATGCTGCCCAGAGTGTTGCGCAAAATCAGGTCCGACTGTCGTCGCGCCATTCTCGTCGCTCCAGATTGGCCGAGGCGGTCGTGGTACCCGGATCTGTGGCATCTCACGGTGGGTCAACCGTGGGCGCTTCCAGACCGCCCAGACTTGCTGTCACAAGGGCCGTTTTTCCATCTGAATTCTGCGGCCCTCAACCTGACTGTGTGGCCATTGAGTCCTGGCTCCTAGCGTCTTCAGGGTTATCTCAGGATGTCATTGCCACCATGAGACAGGCCAGGAAACCAACGTCCGCCAAGATCTATCACAGATCTTAGAGGATCTTCTTATCCTGGTGCTCTGATCATGGTTTTACTCCCTGGCCTTTTGCCTTACCCACTTTTCTTTCATTCCTTCAATCCGGAATGGACAAGGGTTTGTCACTCGGCTCTCTCAAGGGACAAGTATCGGCGCTATCCATATTTTTTCAAAAGCGTCTGGCCAGGCTTCCGTAGGTCCGCACGTTCCTGCAGGGAGTTTGCCACATAGTCCCTCCTTACAAGCGTCCGCTGGAACCCTGGGACCTTAACAGGGTGCTAACGGCTCTTCAGAAACTACCTTTCGAGCCGCTGCGGGATGTCTCTTTATCACGTCTTTCGCAGAAGGTGGCATTTCTAGTGGCAGTTACATCACTCCGTAGAGTGTCGGAGCTGGCAGCGCTGTCATGCAAAGCCCCCTTCCTGGTTTTTCACCAGGATAAGGTGGTTCTGCGTCCTGTTCCGGAATTTCTCCCTAAGGTGGTATCTCCTTTTCATCTCAATCAGGATATCTCCTTACCTTCATTTTGCCCTAATCCAATTCACCAATGTGAAAAGGATTTGCACTCATTAGATCTGGTGAGAGCACTCCGGTTCTACGTGTCTCGCACGGCGCCCCTGCGCCGTTCAGATGTGCTCTTTGTCCTTGTCGCTGGCCAGCGTAAGGGTTCGCAGGCTTCCAAGTCAACCTTGGCTCGGTGGATCAAGGAACCGATTCTTGAAGCCTACCGTTCTTCTGGGCTTCCGCTTCCTTCGGGGCTGAAAGCCCATTCTACCAGAGCCGTGGGTGCGTCCTGGGTATTGCGGCACCGGGCTACGGCTCAACAGGTGTGTCAGGCAGCTACCTGGTCTAGTCTGCACACTTTCACGAAACACTATCAGGTGCATACCTATGCTTCGGCAGATGCCAGTCTAGGTAGGCGAGTCCTTCAGGCGGTGGTTGCCCACCTGCAAGAGGGGGTCGTTTCGGCTCTTTTTATCGAGGTATTCTTTTACCCACCCAGGGACTGCTTTTGGACGTCCCAATTGTCTGGGTCTCCCAATGGAGCGACAAAGAAGAAGGGAATTTTGTTTACTTACCGTAAATTCCTTTTCTTCTAGCTCCTATTGGGAGACCCAGCACCCGCCCCTGTGCCCTTCGGGCTGGTTGTTCTTTTGTGTACACATGTTGTTCATGTTGAATTGTTCTTTTGGTTCATGGTTTTCAGTTCTCCGAACATCATTCGGATTGAATTTACCTTAGACCAATTTATAAGTTTCCTCCTTCCTGCTTTTGCACCAAAACTGAGGAGCCCGTGATGCACGGGAGGGTGTATAGGCAGAGGGGAGGGGTTACACTTTTAAAGTGTAATACTTTGTGTGGCCTCCGGAGGCAGAAGCTATACACCCAATTGTCTGGGTCTCCCAATAGGAGCTAGAAGAAAAGGAATTTACGGTAAGTAAACAAAATTCCCTTCTTTTCTCTGGTCGTTTTCTGCCATGCTTTGTAATCTCGAAGGTCTCGATCTACGTGACCGCTGCTTCCCGGGATGAGCAATGGTCTAACAAATGTTGTCAGTTTCTACTTTACCCTTGAATTCCATACACTACAAATGAGAGATTCTGTCTACAACATCAATCGAGACTGTGGATTTAACATCTTCACAGCAGGTCAATTTTTCTGCTTGTAGATAAGACTTCTCTAACTTTGCTGACACTACCACATTGTCGATTTTTCACATGGATCCAAGACTCGCGTGAACATACTCTTAAAGGATACTTGCCTCCAGGACTTAATACAGATGATTTTTTTTATATATATACTATGTGTATAGGCAGAGGTTGTGTGGGACTGTATTCATCTGTTCTCATGGGCCTAAGAACAAACAGGCAGATAGTTGCTAACTACCTACGTGTTCTGCTCGGCATCGGCTCAGAGGGGACACAGACCTCTCCTTCCGGCTGTTTTGCTGCTTAATTTGACCTTATGTTAACGGATAAACTCTGTCTTCTGGGCTGCTTTGTCGACAGGCCGTGACTGCCGACATAATGCTGAGTGACCGCCGGCTTCCCACAGTTGGGAAGCGGGGAGCCGGTTGTCAATCATTATGACATCTGAAGACATTTCTGAACAGAGCGGAAAGGAAAGAGTTTCTTTGTCCATGTGACATCAGCGGAAACCTGAGCCGGCTCCGGGCATAACAGAAAGATAGTTTGTAACTACTTACCCAGAAAAATAAACTGGCAAAATGCTTGTTCGTTAGGTGAAATGATTTTTAAGCTTTTTTTTTTTTATAAAAAAAAATGTTGTTCTTGGTGCACACAGAACGATCTTGTTAACGATTGTTCTGTGCACATGAAAGTGTGGTTGACCTGTCTAAAAAGGCTATTGAACGGCCATCAATCGACTTGTGGGTCGTTTAACCACCTCGGGTCAGCTAGTCTTAATGCACTAAGCCCACTTGCAAAAGATTTGTAAGAGTGACTCCAAGAAGGAACAGCAGACCAGGGTTAAACTGTCTTAAATCCTAGATTTCTAGGTCATATTGTAAAAATTTTCGAATTAAATTGATATTTTTAATTGATTTGTTATAGGGTAAAGTAGCGCTGGGATAAGATCATGATCATGATAGGAGCATATACCAGGACCATGTGCCGTTGAGAGATTCTTAGGACATCAGAGTTTATATTTAAAAACGTAACCTTTTCTAAATCCGATCTCTAGGCATTTTATATAAAATGAATTAGAAAAATAAATACCATATATACTCAAGTATAAGCCGAGTATTTCAGCATTTTTTTTCCCTGAAAACGCCCCGCCCCCCTCGACTGATACGTAAGTGAGGGTCCCACAAAAAATTCTCACCTGTTCTCATTCCCACAGTGTCCTCTTACCTGCTTTTTGTGGACCACAGGCACATAGACCCATCGATGATCGCACTCGGTACACAGGGCCGCCGCTTTACTTTAGTTGAATGCCGCAAAGCATTCAACTGAGGTAAGTAAAGGACTGACGCCAACAGCGGGGGCCCCGTATACCGGCCACATTCATCGAGGGGTCTGTGTGCTTGTGGTCCGCAAGAAGCAGGTAAGAGGACACCGCAGGAACGGAGAACAGGTGAGAATAATTTACGTGTGAACAATTGCATAATGTGGGACAAGAAGGACAAGTAGAAGGACTTTACTGAAGGATGGGCACATTACTACGGGGCACAAGGATGGGGCACATTACTATATGAAACTAGGATTGGGCACATTACTACAGGAGACAAGGATGGAGCACATTACTACAGGATGGGTGACAAGAATGGGCATATTACTACAACAGTCAAGGATGAGGTATATTACCACAGGGGGCAAGGATGGGGCCTATTACTACAGGGCACAGGGATGGGGCACATTACTACAGAGAATAAGGATGGGGCACATTACTACAGGGAACAAGGATGGGGCACATTACTACAGGGAACAAGGATGGGGCACAT
Source organism: Anomaloglossus baeobatrachus (assembly GCF_048569485.1). Lineage (NCBI taxonomy): Eukaryota > Metazoa > Chordata > Amphibia > Anura > Aromobatidae > Anomaloglossus > Anomaloglossus baeobatrachus. The sequence goes on from NC_134364.1 coordinate 115,585,811, forward strand.
TACTACAGGGCACAAGGATGTGCACATTACTACAAGAGACAAGGATGGCGCACGTTACTATAGGGAACTAGGATTGGGCACAATACTACAGGGAAATAGGATGGGGCACATTACTATGGGGCACAATGATGAGCACATTACTATGGGGCACAAGGATGGACACATTACTACAGGGCACACGAATGGGCACATTACTACAAGATGAGGGACAAGAATGGGCACATTTCTACAAGAGACAAGGATGAGGTATATTACCACAGGGGACAAGGATGGGGCCTATTACTACAGAGCACAGGGATGGGGCACATTACTACAGAGAACAAGGATGGGGCACATTACTACAGGGCACAAGGATGTGCACATTACTACAAGAGACAAGGATGGCGCACGTTACTATAGGGAACTAGGATTGGGCACAATACTACAGGGAAATAGGATGGGGCACATTACTATGGGGCACAATGATGAGCACATTACTATGGGGCACAAGGATGGACACATTACTACAGGGCACACGAATGGGCACATTGCTACAGGATGAGGGACAAGAATGGGCACATTTCTACAAGAGACAAGGATGAGGCATATTACCACAGGGGACAAGGATGGGGCCTATTATTACAGAGCACAGGGATGGGGCACATTACTACTGAAAACAAGAGTGGGGCACATTACTACAGGGCACAAGGATGTGCACATTACTACAGGAGACAAGGATATGGCGCACATTACTATAGGGCACAAGGATGTGCACATTACTACAGGATGAGGGACAAGAATGGGCACATTACTACAAGAGACAAGGCTGAGGCACATTACATTTTATTGGTATCTATTCTTATATTTGTAATTTACCTGTAGCTGCTGCATTTCCCACCTTAGGCTTATAGTCGAGTCAATAAGTTTTCCCAGGTTTTTTTTGTGGTAAAATTAGGTGCCTTGGCTTATTCTTGGGTCGGCTTATACTCGACTATATACGTTACACATTTACGTAAGTATTCTCTTAACTTTAACAGTTGCCTTAACATATTGAGCTATCGTATCTGGCAATCATCTTGGTTGTGATGTTACATAGTTGATATATATTTTGGGAAATGAATCCCTTTTTTCTGCAGACCTTCTTGTGCTTTAGTTAGGCAGTGAATGGATCCTAGTTGAAAAATGGACGTTTGACCCTGTCCAGAGAGCTAGTGGGGAGGATTTTCATCCAGAATCTCTATGCACTTTGCTCCAAAAATTTTACCTTGGATCCTAAATAATGTCACAATTCCTGCAGCTGGAAAACATTTCTACGTCTTGTTTCTTGTGGGTTGCATTGTTAAGGTGATGTGTGGTGTCTTGGTTCCTTCACATTCATGAAGACCTTTCTACTTCAACATCCAGAAAGTTTCTTTTTGCTTTCAAAAATATGTTATGCGCGGCTGGTTTTGCACTCCGACGTTTTAATGGGCTGGGTTTACTTTTGCCGTGCACCACTGGTAGGTTCCACTCAAGGGTTCAAAACCTCTCCAGGATGAGCAATGCAAACAGGATGCACCTGAGCTCTAGGTTCTTGTAGAAATGGGACACTCTTAACGAATTTGTACAACTTTTGACAGATCTGATGCTTTTTCTAGTAGCGTTTGTGGTAGATTTCTTCAACTTCAACATATACCTTGAATTGTTCTAAAGAGTGATATGAAATATGTATTTGGTGCCACATCCGTATTTTGGGTAACCAATAGAACAGCCTCCTACTTTACGGTATCGGCCGATCTTCTTTTGATTAGTGAAAAAAAAAGAGGAAACACTGGCACTATTCAGCGAGCTAACCGCTTAATCCTCTTATTCCAGGGTTATACACGCATTATATGGCAATAAATTCCATTGCATACTGGCCTTGGTGCTCATTCCAATAGACCACAATTCACAATATCCATAGAGGAGAGACGGAAGGCACTCACCAGAAATGCGGAAAAAAAAGCTGTTTATTCAACCTTCAGGTCAGGGAGAAATGCGTGGGGAGGTGGGAACACATAATCCGTCAGACGACAGCCGTTTCGCGTCTTTACAACTGACTCGTGGAAGCGTCAGTTGTAAAGACGCAAAACGGCCGTCTTCCGACGGATTGTGTGTTCCCACCTCCCCACGCCTTTACCCCTGACCTGATGGTTGAAAGCAGCTTTTTTTTACCGCATTTCTGCCGAGTGCCTTCAGTCTCTCCTCCATGGATGTTCTTTTGAATAGTGTCCCCGAGTGATGTTACATTTGTACGATGACATTGCACTAGGGCAGCTAATCAAACGAAAAACCCAGGAGGTCAGAGGGCTCCAGCCCAGCTGCCACAGATTTCTGACCTGACCGATAGACCAGGTCTTGTACATCAAGCTTGCACCATGTATAATACTGGCATGATCCAAAATTGAATTTTATTTGGTCTGTAAAAAAAAATGAGCTCTCCATTTAGTTCCTTTTATACATTGATGAGCAAAAGGTTAACAATGTCTTGAACTTTAGACTTCCTTCATTTTATAGACAATCATCTTTGCTATCTCATACATAAATTTGACTTGCAACCTTTAGCATATGTTTAGTTATACAGATTCTTGTCACGTCACTGCATTGTTACTGTTTTGATCCTGGTTATGGAAATATCTTTTTCTTCCTGTATTCTACAAATTACAACCTGTTCTCACATTCCCTAATTGCTCAGTGTGGCGTTAGATTAATTCCCAAGTGAAAGGTCACTGGTTAGAATTGAGGAGAAGACATGAAGATTTCCCAAAGAACAGCATCATCCAGCTCATAGATTAGTCTCTCGGCCAAGAAAATTGCCAAGCTGCATCATGTGAGGCCATGACAGATGGACGAATGCATAATGAAGTCTGTCCATCCATTCAAAAGCCAAGAGGTGGACGTCCCTGCAATATATTGTCAACAAGTCGGCTCATCACATGGTTTAGAAGTTTTGGAGAAACTAACACAGCAGTGGAGGCGGCTCGTATGCTTCGTAATAGTGAGATCACAGACGTCCATAAAAGCACCGAGCGACACATGTTACACAAGTCTGGAATGGTGGCCTGAGTAGAGGTGAAGAAGCCTCGACTTCTGTATCATCATAAGATGCGTATGCTCGAGTTTGAAAAAATAAGTACAAAAAGGTCAAAATAGAGGATTGGAAACTGGTAATTTGGAGATAAAAGTCAAAATACTACGCCTTGATGGGTTCACATGGGTCTGGAAGAAACAAGGGAAAAAGGGGCTAACAGATCGATTTAAATTAATAATAAAATAATAATTATGATTATAGGGATAGAACCTAGAGGGACAGTAACTTCCTGGGGAATGCAAGCTTTTGATCTGGCTACGATTAACCACCTTTTCTTGCGGAGTGTCCTCTCTGAAAATTTTGTACACTTCTACCCCTGGTTAACTTGTGATGACTTAAGGGCAGGATTTCCACTGATCATCCAGTTTGTGAGAGCGGCGGGTCTTTTTAGCCCAAACTCTCTCCAACGTGGCCGTAACATTGAAATCGTCCTTCTGCCTTTGGTGGAAATCTTTCATTCTGTCTTCCACAATTGTGTTAGCTTCTTGCAGATGTCTTTGGTGGTCTTAAATCAAATCTGTCTCTGGGAGGCGATTATGGCGATCTTTTACTTGAACATTTAGCTGAAGGTCTGCAGGTAGTTTCACTGGACGACCAAACATCAAGTAATATGGAGTGTAACCTGTGGAGAAGTGATTGGTATTGTACAAATAAGTTAGTTCTTGGAGTACCTGAGTTCTGCCAACCTTTAAGATATGTTCCCAGTGGCCCACTTGTGGAACAGTTTGCCCATTATTACCTATAATGTTAAGGTCAGCAGAGGTAATTTTTGCTAGCTGGTCTGTTTTCCAGTTTATATTGTGGTAGCTGGATGGTGGTAACTTGTTAGCCAGTGTCAAGTAACCCTGGAAAGGGAATTTCATCTGTTGTGATTGGAATTATGGGGCGGTTCCCATCCAGTCAGGATCATCTGGACCTATGCATTCTTCTCCTGAGGGTCGGTCCTTTGCATCTGCGGTAAATCAGCTGACTTATGGAATCAAATCTGTCAGTAGGTCTCCTACCTGTCCGGTAGTAGTTGTCCCGGGGACTGTAGGGTTAGCAACTTTTGGATAAAGAAAGAATGATCTTCTTGACTGGGTTGGTGCCTCGAATTCTTTACTTCTTTGCCAATCTTGACCACAAAGGTCTTCAATAGGGTCTGGGGGTGACACTGAATGGCATGTTTGGCACGGGACAATATATCATGTTCTTGGTCATTCACACTTTTATATACATCCTTTGGACTTTGATAGAAATCAACAAGTTTTGTGTAGACTGGAACAGGTCTGGGTGGTGTGCTTGGACATGATACACTTTTGGCAGTCTCTTTAAAATCCAGAAAATCACAATCAGGTAGTGTAACTTGGTAGTGTCAGATATTACACTTTCAATAAATTGTTCCATTAAAACTTAGTCAACATTAATAGCTTTAGAGGGATCAGCTTGCTTAAGGACATGCCAAGCTTCCTGTAATCTGAGGGCAAAATCTCTTAAAGATTTAGGGACTGTTGCTTTTTCCCAAAGAATCGCATTTTTAATTCTTACAGGGCTTTTGTTTCAAAGGTAGCTCTTAATCTGTCTAGTATTTATTCCACAGTCTTCTTTACAGGAAACTGCCAATATTTAACTTCCATTAGTGCAGCGACCCCCTAGCTGACCAATCAGTAACTTTTAGTTCCGAGCTCACTGTGCACAATCCGAACATTGCCTGCATTTTCTCTTTAGGCTATGTGCCCACGGGGAAAGTCTCCTGCGGATATATCCGCACGACATTCCGCAGGTGCTCCCAGGAAACAGCACCACAACTTTTGTCTGTTTCCATGCTGCGGAATGTCGTGCGGATATGCTGCGGGCATTCTGCATTGAGGATGCAGTGCCATGGCTTCGGCACTGCATCCTCAATGCAGAACAAGTGCTGCCATGATCGGGGAAGTTTATACTTACCTCCATCATGCAGCACCTCGCTTTCCGGCGGCCGGGTCACTGTCAGGCAGCGTCTGGTTTCACTGTGCTGGAGGTGGGCGGGCCTGAACTAGCTCCGGCTGTCACATGACCGGAGCTCGTGCAGGATCCGCCCACCTCTTCCTTCCTGTACCTGGCTGGATCCACCGCACTGCTGTACACCGGACGGAGAAGTGACTCGGGTCTCTTATCAAGGCAGGTAAGTATATGGGACCCTGCGGAAAAATCCGCTACAATAATTGACATGCTGCAGATTTTTCCGCACGGAAATCCGCACAATTTCCGCTGCGGAAAAATCCGCAGCGTGGGCACAGCATTTCCCAAATGCCATAGAAATGGCTGGGGAGTAGCTGTGCTGCAGATTTTCGGAAAATCCGCGGCTTTTCCGCGAGAAATCCGCGGCAAAATCCGCGCATTTTCCGCAGCGTGGGCACATAGCCTTAAAGTCAGTTAATGTGTGGGAACCTCTACTATAGCTGGGGAGCCAGGGTGCCCCAAAGTAGTAAGGCATTGTTAATGGCAATGTCATAGGTATGGTATGGTAACTAGGAGTAGGGGCACCTAGACTGGCCCTCCAAGTAGGGTCCCTAAACTGACCTTTATTCCAGGGGAAGGCTTGACTGTAGCAAGGTCTGGACTGCCATCGTAGCCCTAACTCCTGAGTAGCTCTGGTCTAACACCCCCACCTCCAGGGATTGCTGAGACAGGAGTAATGAATCCAACAAATACTGACAGACTGGAAAACCAAACTCACTACAAACACACACAGAGGAAAAGACAATACGTGCTCAGGGAGAAATAAAGTTCAGGGAGGAAATAAACAAATAACGAGGATATTTCCACTGCACACCAAAAAGCATACAACAGTTCACTACCAACTGGATCACCACGCACAAAGACTGGTATCGCTGGAGCAAAGGAAGATCTATAGTTGTGCTCAAAAGTTTACATACCCCGGCAGAGTTTTTGTTTTCTTGGCCTTTTTTTTTTTTTTTACAGACTATGAATGATAACACAAAAACTTTTTTCCACTCATGGTTAGTGGTTGGGGAAAGCCATTTATTGTAAAACTACTGTGTTTTTTATTTTTAAATCACAATGACAACCAAATACATCCAAATGACCCTGATCAAAGGTTCACATACCCCAGTTCTTCATACCGTGTATTAGAAGAGGGGGAGTTGCCTTGGTAATGAACAGATTTTTGTTGGTGACGACAGGTTGGATAACTATGTACAGGTAGCGATAGCTGGTCGGTGGTTTCCACACTTACATTTAAAGGTTGACCCACACATACAGACAGACCTCTGAGGGAAAACTTTGCTAATTAGATCAGTTCACTGTTTTCCTGGTATCTCTCACTCAGTTCTCCTTATTTTGGGCTGAGCTGTGCTTCACCTCTAATGCAACTTATCCTTCTAGAGATGTGTTAGAAATCCTCCAAACATGGAGGCTGTCAGTTCCCTTTTTTTCCTATCAACTGCCGACTCCCAGCCGACTATTTGACTGTTTTTTGTTGAACCCTTGCTGACCTTTCCTGACTGTCCATTCATTACTCCCCAGCTGTCCAAATACTGGAAATCACCCCCTGCAGAGCCACTGCCTCTAGGCTTGGGGGTGGGGTACTTGAAAGTCATCTAACCTGTCTGCTTATCCGGGAGATAGGAGGATTCTGCCTGAAAATGACAAAGGAGAAGCAGTCAGATTAATCCTCTTTGGGGGAAGCTGATGCTAGGGCCATCACCCCAGAGAGACTTTGAGAAACCCTGATTTCCCTGGAAAAGGCTGCTGGTGGAGTGTGACTCCTCTCTGGGACATTTATCCCATTACTGGACTATTTTACCCTCTGTGTAGTGGATTATTTTATGGACCTTCTAGATTGCATGGAATAAAGGTTATTTGGATTGTTCACTCATCTCTCATTCTGTTGACTGTGTAATATTGGAGAAGGATACTGTGACACATGACAAAAAAAGGGCTAAATTAAAATAAAAAAAATATATACTCCAGGACCAGTGCTGTTCCAGCGATGTTGGCTCAGTTTCTCCTGGCGGACACATGACAATATTATGTCACGTGAGCCTTGCAACATGCTCCCTGATGTCACAAGACATTGGTGGAATGGCACCAGTGCAAGAGATAACTTCATTTTTTTTTTCTGGGACATTTTAGCATGGATGCCTAGAAGTGGACAACCCCTTTAAATAATAAAAATAGGTAATCTTTGAAAGGATTATCAAAGGTTTTAATATTGATGACCTTAAGGTAGGTCATTAAGATCAGATCGGATTGACATAATCTTTATAAGTCCCAGAAAAGCATCACTAGGTGGGTAGATGATATAGAGGACTGATTGTTCTTACTGCTAGAGCCTAGATAAGCAGGTTTACACTTAGTAGCAAAGGAGAAAAATATGAGTAAAGTTTAAAGCAAGTCAGTTCATAGATGTCCAAGTGCAGTTTGGATATTGTATGTGACACTTCCAGAAGAGCTTCTATAATTTTCCTGTTTGTGTCTACAAATTGGCTCATTTTAATGTTAAGTCATCTATCTTCTCAGGGTTATAACTATGGTGCTATGGACCCCTGGAGAACTGTTTAACTATATCACTGTGCATATGGAAAAGTGAATATTGCACTTTCCCGTCTCCATCCTCCAGTTTTCAAGAACTCACCTAATTTTTATGCCACTTCTACACAAACATCATAGTAATATGACAATCTATAGTGCCCTAGATAGTGATAATACCCCTGCTTGTTATACACTGTAGTAGAATTTAGCTTTGTGCCACACACCACTTACAGCGCACCCTTCTTTGTACCTCTGCACAATAATATCTCCCTAGGCCCCAACACAATAATACTATCCCTCTGTGTCCTCAGTGTCATGCAGTGTTCGGCTCCACACTTGCAGGGTGCTACGACGGCGTCAGACTCTGTTCACATTGTGGAGTCTGACAGGCAACCTGATGCCTTCTAACTGCTCAGACAGAGCCGGTCGACAGCTGATTCATTTCCATTTTCTCCCCAGTCCTGCAGGAGTTAATTCCTGTGCATTGATGTGCCGCTCCTGGGAGCTCAGGTTGCTGATTACCACGAGTATGTTTCTTTGAGCCGATAATAGCTTCAGCATAGCTCCAGCGATTCCGGTCTTTGTGGTGATCCAGTTTGTGGGGATCTGTAGTTGCTATTTTAAGTGGTGCGGACGTTCCCCTGTTGTCCCTCTGTACACGTATAGTCTCTCCTTTCTGTTTGAGTGTGCAGTGTTTGAGTTTTGGTTCTCACCTGTCTGTGTAGTTTTCGTTGGGTTTTGTTACTGTGTTCTCCAGCCCACCTCAAGAGTGAGGGAGAAGTAAGATCAGGGTTCGGACAGACGTTAGGGTTACGTGGGGGGCTCAGACCTCGCTACTATCAAGCCTATTTCCGAGATAAGGGAAAGCGCAGGGTCTCTAATAAATAAGAAGGATGACAGCGTCCTGTTGGGTGAAAGAAAAATGCTTTCCTTTTTATTCCATCATAGTGCAAACAAAGCGACGTTTCGACACAAATGTCTTTGTCAAGCATAACACTTAACATCAGCTGTCTAATATTTTTATACAAATATCAATTACATGTGAACCAATAAAAAACGATCCCACCCCCTCATATACATAATTGCTAATCTCAAACATAAACAATGCTTATAACATAGTGATCTATCCTCATCAGGTATCACAAGTATAACGATACAATCCAGATACACTTTTATAGAGTACACAGATGACTTGAAAACGCCGCTCACACATATAGAACGTGGCGCCATTCCTTCATAGCATTCTTGCCATGGACGCCCAATACCCAGAGTTCATAGCAAGATGTAACACATGACTTTCAAAAGCCAATCCAAATGCTATGCTATGTACTCTATGTTCTCTACTGAGAACATTGTTCAGGCTTCATAGCCGTCCACAGAATATTCAAGGCAGTTCCTGTGCGCAAGCGCAGCAGTCGTCAAGGGTCATCCAGACCTCCTGTTAGACTCCTTGTCTTTAGAGACAGCGCCACCACTACAATTGCGCATGCTCCCCAAATTCACCATGATGTTGTGGATGTATAGATCGTTCATATAAAGATATACATATATCATGATGGTGTGGATCTATAATTGATTCATATAACGATATACATATTCTTGGTAGACCATATAAAATATTCATCATAATATAAAATGATCCTTACATCAGTCATATTATATGATAATTATCAAAAGTCAGATCACATAATGTCATGTAGAGCAGACCCCGCGCAATATTAAACCTAGTCATTGCCCCATAATCTATGCTATATGATCATTATTATACAAGGAAAAACACATAGTCTTGGTGAAATGGTGGAAGGGGATGAGGGTAAAGCCAACCTGCTGAATGACTTTTTTTCTACGGTTTTTATACAAGAAAATGCCATGGCAGATGACATGACCAGTGATGCCATAAATTCACCCTTGAATATTACCTGCTTAACCCAGCAGGAAGTACGCCGCCGCCTCGAAATCACTAAGGTTGACAAATCTCCGGGCCCGGATGGCATACACCCCAGAGTACTACAGGAATTGAGTTCTGTGATATATAGACCATTATTTTTAATCTTCTCAGATTCCTTAATAACAGGGTCGGTACCGCAGGACTGGCGCATAGCAAATGTGGTGCCAATATTCAAAAAGGGGACAAAAACTGAGCCGGGAAATTATAGGCCGGTAAGTTTAACCTCTACGGTTGGTAAAATCCTTGAGGGTTTCTTGAGAGATGCTATACTGGAGTATCTCAAGAAAAATAACCTTATGACAGAGTATCAACATGGGTTTATGAGGGATCGATCCTGTCAAACTAATTTGATCAGCTTCTATGAAGAGGTAAGTTCAAGCCTGGACCAGGGAAATGCAGTGGATGTTGTGTATATGGACTTTTCAAAAGCTTTTGATACGGTGCCACACAAAAGGTTGGTACATAAAATGAGAATAATGGGGATAGGGGAAAATATGTGTAACTGGGTTAAAAACTGGCTCAGTGATAGGAAACAAAGGGTGGTTATTAATGGTACGTACTCGGACTGGGTCTCAGTTCATAGTGGGGTACCACAGGGGTCAGTATTGGGCCCGCTTCTTTTCAACATATTTATAAATGACCTTGTTGGGGGCATGCGGAGTAGAATTTCAATATTTGCAGATGATACTAAACTCTGCAGGGTAATCAATACAGAGGAGGATAATTTTATATTACAGGGAGATTTATGTAAATTGGAGGATTGGGCTGAGAAGTGGCAATTGAAGGTTAATGTAGATAAATGTAAGGTCATGCACTTGGGTAGAGGAAATAACATTTATGATTATGTACTTAATTGTAGAACACTTGGTAAAACAGACACAGAAAAAGACTTGGGTGTATGGGTGGATGGTAAACTTCACTTTAGTGGACAGTGTCAGGCAGCTGCTGCCAGGGCTAATAAAATAATGGGATGTATTAAAAGAGGTATAAGTGTTCATGAAAAAAATATAGTTCTACCTCTGTACAAGTCACTAGTGCGACCGCACGTAGAATACTGTGTACAATTCTGGTCACCGATATATAAGAAGGACATAGCTGAACTGGAGAGGGTGCAAAGAAGAGCGACCAAGATTATTAGAGGAATGGGGGGGCTGCAATACGAAGACAGGTTATTAAACTTGGGGTTATTTAGTCTGGAAAAACGAAGGCTTAGGGGAGATCTAATCACAATGTATAAATATATGAGGGGACAGTACAGAGACCTTTCCAAAGATCTATTTACACCTAGGCCTGCGACTGGAACACGGGGGCATCCGCTACGTCTTGAGGAAAGAAGGTTTAATCATAATCACAGACGAGGATTCTTTACTGTACGAGCAGTGAGACTATGGAATTCTCTGCCGCATGATGTTGTAATGAGTGATTCACTACTAACATTTAAGCAAAGCCTGGACGCCTTTCTTGAAAAATTTAATATAACCAGTTATGTATATTAGATTTTATGACAGGGTATTGATCCAGGGAACTAGTCTGATTGCCGGATGTGGAGTCAGGAAGGAAATTTTTTCCCCATTGGAACTTGTTTGCCACATTGGGGTTTTTTGCCTTCCTCTGGATCAACATGTTAGGCTACGGGTTGAACTAGATGGACTTAGAGTCTCCCTTCAACCTTAAAACTATGATACATAGATGCACATTTCCAAGATAAGTACGTTCCAACAATATGGAACAAGGGGAAAGAGGAGGGAGACATAGAACATACATACCACGTCACCATCCTCTGTCGCCATGTCCATGAAAAAACTCAGGGGATAAAGAAACGAGAATTAGAAACATAAATAATAAACATAAAATATAAACATATAGCGGTAATGTACTCGGATAGCAACCAGAGGCCCTAGTCCATGAGGCATAAACTCTGGTCATATTCATATTCAAACCCGTAGGGCACAGACTATCCAATTCAAGAATCCACTGTAGTTCTTTCTTTTTAAGCAATTTAACTCTATCACCCCCCCCCCCCCTCCTTAAAACAGGAACACTGTCAATTACACGAAAGCGTAGTTGATTCCCAGAATGACCTTTCTCTTTAAAGTGCCTTGGTACGGGTAGTTAAGTCAACCCTGTCCTAATTGTACTTTTGTGTTTCCCAATTCGCACTTGGACCTCCATCGTTGTCTCACCCACGTACAGCAAACCGCAGGGGCAGGAGATCACGTACACCACATAAGAACTAGTGCACGTGTACCTCCCACCTATGCGGTAAATTTTGCCAGTCCGTGGGTGAGAGAACGTGGAGCCCTTCAATAAGTTGTTACAACAGGCACAGCCGAGGCATGGGAAATTCCCCATCCTCGGTTTGCTCAACGTAGACAGTGTATGCTTCTTCAAAGAACCTATATCGGACCTTACCAAGACATCTTTCAGATTGGCACCGCATTGATATGACAGTAAGGGAGGTGATTTAAACTCATCTATTCCTGGATGTCCCTTAGTGCAAGGTCTCTAGTCTGAGGGCCTGGCTTAGAAGCCCATACGCAATCATTTCATACCCCGTAATACCCACATAGTAATGTCTCTTGTAACTCTATGCAATAGTAATGTCTTCCTCTGTGCATTCCTATCTCATAATGCCCTCTCTAAGCTTCCATACTATAATGTCTCCCTCTGTGCCTCCATGCATCAATAACAAGAGTTTAGTGCCTACATACGTACATAATATTCCCCTCTGCTTCCATACATCAACCCTGCTCCCTCTATGCCAGTGTTCCCCAACTCCGGTCCTCAGGAGCCACCAACAGGTCATGTTTTCCGGATTTCCTTAGTATTGCAAAGTGGATAATTTAATTACTTGCACAGTTAATAATTCCAACACCTGTGCTATACTAAGGAAATCCAGAAAACATGCACTGTTGATGGCTCTTGAGGACCGGAGTTGGGGAACACTGCTCTATGCTGTTATACAGTATATCAATAATGTGCTTATTTCTCCATCCCTTAAACCCCTACTGTGCTTTTATGCATCAATAATGCCCCCTCAGTGCCTACTAACATCAGTAATATCCCCTGAGTCGCCGTTCATCAATAATGGCCCACCTACAGTCATATGAAAAAGTTTGGGCACCCCTATTAATGTTAACCTTTTTTCTTTATAACAATTTGGGTTTTTGCTATTTCAGTTTCATATATCTAATAACTGATGGACTGAGTAGTATTTCTGGATTGAAATGAGGTTTATTGTACTAACAGAAAATGTGCAATCCGCATTTAAACAAAATTTGACCGGTGCAAAAGTATGGGCACCCTTATCAATTTCTTGATTTGAACACTCCTAACTACTTTTTACTGACTTACTAAAGCACTAAATTGGTTTTGTAACCTCATTGAGCTTTGAACTTCATAGGCAGGTGTATCCAATCATGAAAAAAAGTATTTAAGGTGGCCACTTGCAAGTTGTTCTCCTATTTGAATCTCCTATGAAGAGTGGCATCATGGGCTCCTCAAAACAACTCTCAAATGATCTGAAAACAAAGATTATTCAACATAGTTGTTCAGGGGAAGGTACAAAAAGTTGTCTCAGAGATTTAAACTGTCAGTTTCCACTGTGAGGAACATAGTAAGGAAATGGAAGAACACAGGTACAGTTCTTGTTAAGCCCAGAAGTGGCAGGCCAAGAAAATATCAGAAAGGCAGAGAAGAAGAATGGTGAGAACAGTCAACGACAATCCACAGACCACCTCCAAAGACCTGCAGCATCATCTTGCTGCAGATGGTGTCAATGTGCATCGGTCAACAATACAGCGCACGTTGCACAAGGAGAAGCTGTATGGGAGAGTGATGCGAAAGAAGCCATTTCTGCAAGCACGCCACAAACAGAGTCGCCTGAGGTATGCAAAAGCACATTTGGACAAGCCAGTTACATTTTGGAAGAAGGTCCTGTGGACTGATGAAACAAAGATTGAGTTGTTTGGTCATACAAAAAGGCGTTGTGCATGGAGTCAAAAAAACACGGCATTCCAAGAAAAGCACTTGCTACCCACAGTAAAATTTGGTGGAGGTTCCATCATGCTTTGGGGCTGTGTGGCCAATGCCGGCACCGGGAATCTTTATTAATGTTGAGGGTCGCATGGATTCAACTCAGTATCAGCAGATTCTTGACAATAATGTGCAAGAATCAGTGACGAAGTTGAAATTACGCAGGGGATGGATATTTCAGCAAGACAATGATCCAAAACACCGCTCCAAATCTACTGAGGCATTCATGCAGAGGAACAATTACAATGTTCTGGAATGGCCATCCCAGTCCCCAGACCTGAATATCATTGAACATCTGTGGGATGATGTGAAGCGTGCTGTCCATGCTCGGCGACCATCAAACTTAACTGAACTGGAATTGTTTTGTAAACAGGAATGGTCAAATCTACCTTCATCCAGGATCCAGGAACTCATTAAAAGCTACAGGAAGCCACTAGAGGCTGTGATTTTTGCAAAAGGAGGCTCTACAAAATATTAATGTCACTTTTATGTTGAGGTGCCCATACTTTTGCACCGGTCAAATTTTGTTTAAATGCGGATTGCACATTTTCTGTTAGTACAATAAACCTCATTTCAATCCCAGAAATATTACTCAGTCCATCAGTTATTAGATATAGATGTTCAATGATATTCAGGTCTGGGGACTGGGATGGCCATTCCAGAACATTGTAATTGTTCCTCTGCATGAATGCCTCAGTAGATTTGGAGCGGTGTTTTGGATCATTGTCTTGCTGAAATATCCATCCCCTGCGTAATTTCAACTTCGTCACTGATTCTTGCACATTATTGTCAAGAATCTGCTGATACTGAGTTGAATCCATGCGACCCTCAACATTAATAAAGATTCCCGGTGCCGGCATTGGCCACACAGCCCCAAAGCATGATGGAACCTCCACCAAATTTTACTGTGGGTAGCAAGTGCTTTTCTTGGAATGCCGTGTTTTTTTGCCTCCATGCACAACGCCTTTTTGTATGACCAAACAACTCAATCTTTGTCTCATCAGTCCACAGGACCTTCTTCCAAAATGTAACTGGCTTGTCCAAATGTGCTTTTGCATACCTCAGGCGACTCTGTTTGTGGCGTGCTTGCAGAAATGGCTTCTTTCGCATCACTCTCCCATACAGCTTCTCCTTGTGCAACGTGCGCTGTATTGTTGACCGATGCACATTGACACCATCTGCAGCAAGATGATGCTGCAGGTCTTTGGAGGTGGTCTGTGGATTGTCGTTGACTGTTCTCACCATTCTTCTTCTCTGCCTTTCTGATATTTTCTTGGCCTGCCACTTCTGGGCTTAACAAGAACTGTACCTGTGTTCTTCCATTTCCTTACTATGTTCCTCACAGTGGAAACTGACAGTTTAAATCTCTGAGACAACTTTTTGTACCTTCCCCTGAACAACTATGTTGAATAATCTTTGTTTTCAGATCATTTGAGAGTTGTTTTGAGGAGCCCATGATGCCACTCTTCATAGGAGATTCAAATAGGAGAACAACTTGCAAGTGGCCACCTTAAATACTTTTTTTCATGATTGGATACACCTGCCTATGAAGTTCAAAGCTCAATGAGGTTACAAAACCAATTTAGTGCTTTAGTAAGTCAGTAAAAAGTAGTTAGGAGTGTTCAAATCAAGAAATTGATAAGGGTGCCCATACTTTTGCACCGGTCAAATTTTGTTTAAATGCGGATTGCACATTTTCTGTTAGTACAATAAACCTCATTTCAATCCAGAAATATTACTCAGTCCATCAGTTATTAGATATATGAAACTGAAATAGCAAAAACCCAAATTGTTATAAAGAAAAAAGGTTAACATTAATAGGGGTGCCCAAACTTTTTCATATGACTGTATGCCTCTATACATGAATTTCCCCCTCCGTGCCTACATAGATTAGTAATACCCCCTTTGTGCCCCCATGCAACAACAATACCTCCTTTTGTGCCTACACATATCAATAATGTGCCCTTCTGTGCCTTCATGCATCAAAATTATTTCCTCTGTATATCCATACTTCAAAAATATCCCCTCTTTGCCCTCATACGTCAATAATGCCTCAGTAAATAACTAATGTCCTCTGTGCCTCCATATATCACCAATGTCCCCATCTGATTTTTATATATCAATAATGTCCCCCTGTGCTTTAATATATCCTCTGTTCCTCTATACATCAATAATGCTTATGTCACGATTCCTTTGTGCAGAACATTCTGTATTGTTCTGCTATGCTCTCCTGCAGAGCCGGTATATGTTGCTTATGGTGCAGAGCGTTTTGCAGGGTGAATGCTCTGCTGGATGTTTCACAGCACTGGGTTTCACGCTGGTCCTGGGAAGTGCTCTTGAGATGCTTCGGATTGGGAGCGTGTTAGCTCAGGACGCCGCCAGTCATACTTCCTGGTTACAGTTGTGCTGTTGGCTCCCATGGTGCTCAGTGTTCAGAGCTTGGTGTCTCAACTCCAGACTGCTGTTTACCCGTCTCTCTGTGTCCCCCTATGTTTCTGTTGTGACTTCCTGGCTACTGACCTCAGACTTCCTCCTGACAGTGTCCTCGCCTGCTCCCTGTATCTTGTTTGTTCTCTTCTGGAACCCTAACCTTCGGCTTGTATTTTGCCCTCGACTCTGTCTGCCTCCCATGTACTGTTGTGTCCTCCTGGTTAATGATCCTGGTCTATCTGACCACCTCTCCATTTACTACATGCAAGTAGTGTCTAGCGCCACCTTGTGACAGTCATCACAGCTTAACACTGGATCTTCATACCTTACAAATTACTTCCCCTGTGTCTCCATGAATGAATAATGCCCATGTTTGTCTCCAGACATTAGCAATGCCGTCCTCTGTGCTTCTTTTTTTATCAGTAATCATTAATGCTCCCACAGTGCCTGTAATTGCGCAAATAGTTAAAAAGAAATGAAACTTGCCTCATCCCTCTCCCATGTCCTACAGTCCACCATTACGCTTCCAACTTCTGGAAGGCTAAAGGACTAGAGCTACTTACCAGAGTAAGTGGTTGAGCAGGGAGCCAATTGCTCTCTGCTCAGCCATTGGTTTTAATTGCAATGGCATCCCAGGGATTACCTTCAGGCCCTGTCAAAACCTCATTGCTTGCAATGGTTTAAATTTACAGCCAAAAGTGGAGGTGCATGGATAGGCCCTGATATCTTTAAGGGTGCAGCTTTCTTCAAATACACAAGTTAGCGTTAGCAACTATTTGTACTTTACACATGTTGAAAAACTATATATATATTTTTTTTAAGTTGGACAATTTCTTTATATGCATTCTACAATTTCAAACTTTGTTTTTTGACCCCTCCTAAAATAGATACATTTAGACAAACTTGCTTTGGAAACAGAAATTTGTGTTATGTTTACTCCAGAAGCTCAGATTAAAAAATGTGGGCATCAGTTAAAGGGAATCTGTCAGGTCATTTTATAGTACAATACTATTGCTATCTTCAAATATGGCTTAAGCCTTAAGGAGACCTTTCAGGATCAGTAAGTTTTATTGTTCTACCTTATCCTGTTATCTTGCTGTAAGGTAGATTTCAGTGCCTCCTGTAGGCTAGTCAAGTGTAAGTAAATACAATTTGCAAATTAATTTCTCCTCCCATTGCATTCACTATCACTGCTGAGAGCTGGGAGGGCATGGGTGGGGGCAGCAGTGCAATTCAGTTCAGATTTATCATCACTGATGCCAGCATTGAGAGATGAGAGAGGAGCAGTGAATATGCAGTTTGTTTTTACATATGCTTGACTAGTTACTGCTTCACACTGAATTCTCTAGCTTACAACAAGATAACAGAATGCCGTAGAGCAATAAAACTTACTGATCTTGAAAGGTCTCCTTAAGCTCTATTTAAAGATAACATTAATATTGTATTATAAAATCACCTGACAGATCCCACTCTTTGCCAGTATTAGTTGGAAGTATTTTGGTCAGTATTTTGGCGTAAATCAACATCAGTAGTTTGTCCTACAGGGAGCACAACTATAATGGAAAGATTTGCATTTCTTCAATGTTTTCTACGCTCTACTTTTGTAGGGTCCCTTCGAGTTCTGTCCACAAAACTTGGGCCATTATCCCTTTTTTGCTATCCATTTAGTTTTTTGAGAATATGCTGCCGCGTAAATTCTCATTTCTTAATAGGGCAATGTGACCAATCAAATACCCCCCAAAAAGTATCCATCAAGACAACCATAAAATGATCACTAACACACACTTTATTCCAAAAGAAGGCTGCAATTAAAAAAAAAACAACACATAAAAACAGAATACAGGTAAAATTAAATACAAATTGCAGGAGAATGAACCAGGCCAAAAATTCATTATTACATATAATAAATTAAATTAACCAGGAATCTAATTGACTCTTAAAAAAAAAATATTGTTGCTTTACATAAAGATGGCCGAGGCTACAAGATTGCCACCATCCTAAAGTTGAACTGCAGCACAGAGGCCAAGACCATACAGTGGTATAACAAGATAGGATCCACTCAGAACAGGCCTCACTATGGTCAACTAAAAAAGTTGAGTGCACGAGCTCTGCGTCATATCCAGAGGTAGTCTTTTCAAAATAGACGTATGAGTGCGGCCAGCATCACTGCAGAGGTTACAGGAGAGGGGGCTCTGCCTGTCAGTATTCAAACCATACACCATACACTGCATCACATGGGGCTGCATGGCTGTAGTTCCAGAAGGAAGTATTTTCCAAAGATGATGCACAAGAAAGTCCAGAGTTTGCTGAAGACAAGCAGACTAAGGACATGGATTACTGGAACTGTCCTGTGGTCTTAGGGCGGCTTTGTATGTTGCGACATCGCACGTGCGATGTCGGTGGGGTCAAATCGAAAGTGACGCACATCTGGGGTCACTTTCGAGATCGTAGTGTGTAAATGCTAGATGATACGATTAACGAGCGCAAAAGCGTCGTTATCGTATCATCGTTGCAGGCTCCCACTTTTTCATAATTATGCTGCAGCGATAGGTACGATTTAGTTCCTTGCTCCTGCGGCTGCACACATCGCTGTGTGTAACGCCGCAGGAGCGAGGAACATCAGCTTACCTGCCGCCTGCGGCTATGCGGAAGGAAGGAGGTGGGCGGGATGTTTACATCCTGCTCATCTCCACCCCTCCGCCGCTATTGGCCGCCTGCTGTGTGACGTCGCTATGACGCCGCACGACTCGCCCCCTTAGGAAGGAGGCTGGTCGCCGGCCAGAGCGACGGCCGCAGGGCAGGTGAGTGCATGTGAAGCTGCCGTAGCGATAATTTTCGCTACGCCAGCTATCACATGATATCGTACCTGCGACGGGGGCGGGGACTATCGCGTGTGACATCGCAGCATCGGCTTGCGATGTCGCAACGTGCAAAGCCCGCCTAAGAGACCTAGATAAACTTATTTGGTTTAGATGATGTCAAGCATGTGTGGTGGCAACCAGGTGACTAGTACAAAGACAAGTGTGTTCTACCTTCAGTCAGGCATGGTGGTGGAGGGTCATGGTTTGGGGATTGCATGAGTGCTGCTGGATGTGGGGAGCTACAGTTCATTGAGGGAACCATGAATGCCAATATGTCCTGTGACATACTGAAGCAGAACATGATCTCCTCCCTTCGTATTCCAACATAACAACCCCAAACACACCTCCGATACAACTGCAGTGTTGACTATCACTGTAGGTAAATTGATTTCAGTACACTTCGCCATGTTGTTCCGGTTGGATAATCTTCATGACGATTTCCTTGGGCTTATAGGAATCCTCTCCTGGAGGAGTCGGGCCAAGCGGTTTTCTACTTTTCTGGCTTCCACCCCCCATACTGTTTTACGTCACTTCCACACCACACCATATGTACTTTTTTTGCTGGAATGAGATCTAGATAATTGACCAGTAAAACTTGTTTATATGAATAATTCTGTGTTTACATCGGCGTCCAGTATCACTATACACCATATTAGACATGTTACAAATTAGCGCCGTCGTAGCCGCAAGCAGTCTGCTGCGGTTCCTGCTACGCCCAGGCACCGGCCGCCATTTTTGGCCGTGCTTCGGGTCGACTAGCTGGCTGCTTCTTCCTCCATGTCTAAGTGTGGAGAGGCGGCTAGGGCGCATGCACGTGCCGATTAACCCCAGCCAGAGCATATGTCCAGTGTTTTGCCTAGTGAGCATGCTCAGCCTGATAGTGCCATTTCTGAGGAGAAGTCCTCAGTTCGGGCTACTGAGCATGCTCCTACACTTAGTGTGAAAAGCCTCTTTGTTCAGGTACTTGGACTTCGTTCTGTGTCCAAGTCCTGTCTTGTGCCTCCTGAGCATTCTCAGGCAGATACTCTGATTTCTGAAACTAAGTCGGTCGCTCAGGCTACTGAGCATGCTCAGGCACTTAGTGTATCAGAAGCTAAGTCCGGTAAGGACTTCATTGGGCATGTCCATGAGGTGGCAGGCCCTGATAGGCTGGATAGCATCAGGTGTCCTGATGATGTGGCCACTCCGGACTGGCTCGCGGAGGCATGCCCCTATGACCTGGCACCACATCATTGGTCATCAGATGATGACAGATTTGGGCCGGTGCTGCCCTTGTGTCATCAATGACGTGGCGGTTCTGGATAGGCCATTGGTGACGTCACTGATGATGTGGCACTCCGCTATTGGCCCCTGGAGGCGCCATTGTGACTCACACTGGGTTTGGGGCAGACCCTAGGTGTTAAAAGGGCCTGGAAACAGCACTATGATGCGTAGACTTAATTTATGCTCATATACACATGCTTATCATAGAGCCACATTGCAGGCTCAACCACTAGTTCTCGAAGCGGTACGCAGGGTTAGGCGTCCAGTGTCTGTCACGTCAAGATTCGTGACTCGGCACGTTAGGGTCAGGCGCCTCTCTTCCCCACCTGCCGTTCCAGTCCTGTTGTAGCCTCTCTTCCCCACCTGCCGTTCCAGTCCTGTTGTAGCAGCCCAGGTGAGTTAAGTGGGCTACGGCTGCTGTGCCAACTATCCCGGTGTGCCCCCTACGCTCATGGACAGTGTACCCCAGGACCCCTGTGGTGCTAACAAGGGAGGTCCTGGTTTGGGGATGTGGATGTGGTGTGAACTGTAACAGGACACTTAGGCACAACACTACTGTCCTCTACATAAAACCACACGGCTGGCTTGGAAGGATACAACAAGCCACATTCATTTCTTACACTCTCATAAAATCTGATTGTGATGGACAATTCTGATGACTTCAGGGGGCTTTACACGCTACGATATCGTTAATGATTTATCATCGGGGTCACCTTGTTTGTGATGCACATCCGGCGTCATTAACGATATCGCAGCGTGTGACACCTTTGTGCGACCTAAAACGATCGCAAAAGCGGCCAAAATCGTTTGCCGCGTAGAGGTCGTCCTAAAACAAAAAATCGTTCTCTTCTAATTAGCGATGTTGTTCGTCGTTCCTGCGGCAGCACACATCGTTATGTGTGACACCGCAGGAGCGAGGAACATCTCCTTACCTGCCTCCACCGGCAATGCGGAAGGAAGGAGGTGGGCGGGATGTTTACGTCTTGCTCATCTCCGCCCCTCCGCTTCTATTGGACGCCTGCCGTGTGACGTCGCTGTGACGCCGCACGACCCGTGATCGTAGCATGTAAAGCCCGCTTTACGGCTGATATGCAACATCATGTACAAACCACATTAGGGAAATGTAGTTGGCTACCATGACCCCTTTTTATATAACTGTAATATAACATGACTGGTCAAACAACATGAAATACACATACAAGAGGCTTTATAGAGTTTGGAGCAGTTTTTCTTGGTTCTTTACAACTAAGCATAGTTATTACAGCCCTACACCATGTGTCCATCAGATGAAAAAGACACATTTTTATACCCAGGAAGTAAAACAATGAAGGTTTCTGTTGAGATAAGCTAAAAATATGTAAAACATAGTAAAAAAAATATTTTACAAGGAAAGATTGTTGACACTCCCTGCAGAAGCTTATGCGAAACGCATGTTAGAATGCGTTTCTATTTCTATGAACCATGGTCCTGAAATGGACTTAGCGTTATGTTCTTATTGTGGTGTTCAACCCACATTAAGGCCAGATTCATAAATCGCTGTTTTATTTTTCGGTTAATACTAGGTACGAACTGGCCATGAGTCTCCTAACCTGAGCTTGACATCCTCATGGACATATAAGAGGCTGCCAAGTTTGGGGTCAGTAGACCCACAGACCATCTATGCATTGCACTCAGCATGTAAAACCTAGCCGAAGGTCTACTGGTATGTCCAGTAGAGAGAACAGTAATGGATGCCCACAGTGTCTCCTCCTGTCACCCTATTAGTTCCCTGCAACACAATCACAGAGTGCTGAAAGGTGTCTTGTCCTGTAGTGAAAGATGGATCCTTGTGTTATCTATTGTATATAGATGTGTTATATTGTAATCATGTCTTTGATGATAATAAGGGTGCTGAAAAGTCTTCTGGACAGAATTGGAATTATGAGTCTAATATTGGGCTTAGTAGCCAGCATTAAAAAATGTAACACAATTATTGATATGAATGTCACATTGAAAAGAAAAAATGTTTATGTACGAAAGGAAAAATTGACGGAATTGCTGTTATTTTCCAATTTGCCTCTATAAAAAATTAAATAAATAAAAACTATACAGCAAGTGAAATACCTATTGAGCATGTCATCAATTTTCTATTTCAATATATTTCTAAAGGTGGGACTGACATGAAATTCTCACCAGATGTCGGTAACAACCCATCCAGTCTACAGAGGCAAAAAAATCAAACCAGATATGTCCATAAATGTAGTAATTGGTAATAATAAGAATGACACATGGAAAAAAGTATTGAAAACCTGAAGAAAGTGAGGTGCAAAAAGCCTTGGAGAGTCATGACTCTAGCTGAAATGTATCAGAAATTAGAAAGCAATCCTGCCACTTAGTGAAAAATTATATCAGCTGGTTCAAATGATTAGCCAACGTCTCACACAAGAAACCTCTAATGATGGGTAAAACTAGTGAGCTGTCTCGAGACCTTCACAAACTTATTATTGCAAAACATACTGAGGACATTGGTTACACAAGAAATTCTAAACTACTAAATGTTTCAGAGAGCACTGTTGGAGCCATAATCCGGAAGTGGAAAGAACATAATTTCACCATAAACCGGCCACAGCCAGGTGTTCCCTGTAAGATTTCAGACAGATTAGTGAAAACAATTATCAGAAGAGTTGTCCAAGAGCCAAGAACCACTTGTGGAGAGCTACAGAAAGACCTGGAATCAGCAGGTACAATTGTTTCAAAGAAAACAATAAGTAATGCACTCTTCCTCCATGGCCTGTATGCGCGCTCCTGTATTGCTGAACAAACAGCATATTCAAGAGCGTTTTAAACTTTGCTCAACAACATGTAGTCAAGCCCGTGAAATACTGGGAAATTTAGTCTGGTCAGATGAGACCAAAATTGAACTTTTTGGATGCAATAGTATGCACCATGTTTAAAGGCCAAAAGGAAAATCACCCCAAAAACATCATGCCAACGGTGAAGTTTTGAAGAGGAGAATATCATGGTGTGGGGCTGTTTTTCTGCATACGGCACTGGAGAACTTCATATAATTGGCGGAAGGATGAATGGACAAATTACAGAGACATCCTTGATAAAAATCTGCTGCCATCTACCAGGATGATGAAGATGAATCGAGGCTGAACATTTCAATAAGACAATGATCCCAAACGCACAGCCAAGGAAACTCTCAATTGGTTTCAGAGAAATAAAATAAAGCTACTAGAATGGCCGAGACAATCACAGGATGTTCAGATTCAGCTGAACTTTAGTTAACAGTTTGGTTTGGTATTTAGTCTTGACCCAAACCCCATATAAATTAATGGGCAACCAAACTTTGGTGTTATTAAATGGTTGTAGAAAGGGCTGGGGGGCTGATAAGAAAAAAGCAAAATAGGGGTAAGAGACTAACAATTGCCTGGTAAAGCAGACAGCTGATGGCTGCAGCTGTCTACTTTGCTTTACCTTGGCTGGTTATTAAAAATAGAATATAGAGGGAACTCCAGCACACCATCCACTCCCACACACAAAAAAGAGAAAATAGAGAATTCTTCATGCAAATTCAATTTTATTGATCAAGAGGAATTGATCACAATAAATGAAATGTGGTGGTGTCCATACAACATGACGTTTCGGCCATTAGCCTTTGTCAAACTGGACTTTATCTAGATTATGTATAGATTATAACCACTCAAGTGTGGGTCACAATCTGTGTGTCATCGAATATGCCTCAGGCTACTGTCGTAGCAGAGAAAGGTGATATAGTACCATATGTACCGGATTACAGGAGGTTCAGTTCTTGGACCCCTGCTGTTCTCCATTTACACCTTCGGCCTGGGATAGCTCATAGAGTCCCACGGCTTTCAGTATCACCTCTACGCTGATGATACGCAGATCTACCTCTCTGGACCTGACATCACCTCCCTACTAACCAGAATCTTACAATGTTTGTCTACTATTTCATCCTTTTTCTCTGCTCAATTCCTAAAACTGAACATGGACAAAACAGAATTCATTGTCTTTCCTCCTCCTCACTCAACTCCCCCACCTGACATATCCATCAATGTCAATGGCTGCCCACTTTCCCCAGTGCCACGCACTCGTTGCCTGGGAGTAATTCTAGACTCTGATCTCTCTTTCAAGCCACACATCCAAGCCCTCTCCACCTCCTGCTGCCTCTGACTCAAATACATTTCCCAGATTCGCACATTCCTTTCCCAAGAAGCTGCAAAAACCCTAATACATGCCCTTATTATCTCCCGCCTGGATTATTGCAACCTCCTGCTCTGTGGCATCCCTTCTAACAGTCTCGCACCCCTACAATCTATTCTAAACTATGCTGCCCGGCTAATCCACCTGTCCCCCCACTACTCCCCGACCTCTCCTCTCTGCCAATCCCTTCAAGGGCTTACAATTGTCCAACGACTCCAGTTCAAAACACTAACCATGACATACAAAGCCATCCGCAACCTGTCTCCTCCCTACATCTGTGACCTAGTCTCCCGGTACTTACCTACACGTAACCTCTGATCCTCACAAGATCTCCTTCTCTACTCCCCTCTCATCTCCTCTTCCCACCATCGCAACCAAGATTTCGCCCGTGCATCCCCCATACTCTGGAATGCTCTGCCACAACACATCAGACTCTCGCCTACCTTGACAAGCTTCAAAAGGAACCTGAAGACCCACCTCTTCCGACAAGCCTACAACCTGCCGTAACCCTCAGTCTGATATAGCACCGAACAACTAGCTCTACCCTCACCTACTGTATCCTCACCTATCTCTTGTAGACTGTGAGCCCTCGCGGGCAGGGACCTCTGTCCTCCTGTACCAATCTGTGCCTTGTATTGTTTATGATTATTGTACTTGTCCCTATTATGTATACCCCCTTTCACATATAAAGAGCCATGGAATTGATGGCGCTATAATAATAATAATAATAAGAAGAAGAATTACCCTGGGGTTATTGCCATTAGTATCAGTAATTGGAAATAGTGGCTCCACCGCTGGAGAGACTGGATAGACCTGTAGTAGTAGTGATAGCTGGGTATATTGTCCTATCAGACAGGAGGATAATTATGTAAAGAAATATACCAGGACCACTATATGAGAAAAGAAAGAGGGAAACTCCAGCGTGAAGCCTGTCAGTGTAGCGACATTACAGAGCTACACTGACAGGCTTCACGTCCAGTAGCGGTACAGTAGTACGACTTCACAGATATCTGGATCTTCCGGAGATATAGTACATACTGCCAGCTACACTGGCTGGAGTTTCCCTCTTTCTTTTCTCATATAGTGGTCCTGGTATATTTGTTTACATAATTATCCTCCTTTCTGATAGGATCCGAAACGTCATTTTGTATGGACAACAACACATTTCATTTGTTGTGATCAATTCCTCTTGATCAATAAAATTGAATTTGCATGAAGAATTCTCTATTTTCTCTTTTTTTTGTGTGGGAGTGGATGGTGTGCCGGAGTTCCCTCTATATTGTATGACTATTTTTACTCCAGAGCGCCCATTGTTCAGTGTCGCAAAGCTTTCTCCTCCTAGTCTACAGGTTATCAAAAATAGAGGTGACACCATGACTTTTTTAAATCCATTTATAAATAATTAAAAATCACGGCGTGGGGTCCCCCCTATTTTTGATAACCAGTCAAGGTAAAGCAGACAGCTGAGGAGCTGGTATTATCAGACTGGGAAAACCCTTAGTTTTTGCTCCTTCCCAGCCTAAAAATAGCAGCCCGCAATCGACATAGAAGAGGCGCATGCTTAGAAATGGTGCATGCTAGCGATTTCACTGGTGCGGTGGCAATCAGGGGTAATACTTTGGGGGTTGCTGTCAGCTGTGAATTGATAGCTGGCATCAAGCCCATGGGTTAGTAATGGAGACAGCCACATTAATAACCCTTTAAGTGTAAAGTAAAAAAAAATACACAGAGAAAAAAGGGTTTATTTGAATAAAGACTCCCCCACACTTCTTAGTTCGTCAATTTATTAATATAAAATAATCCTCAAAGTTCCGACATAATCCAAAATGCTGTTAAAATATTGAGTTAAGTAAGGTGTAAAAATCGCTGCG
Organism: Anomaloglossus baeobatrachus; assembly: GCF_048569485.1. Lineage (NCBI taxonomy): Eukaryota > Metazoa > Chordata > Amphibia > Anura > Aromobatidae > Anomaloglossus > Anomaloglossus baeobatrachus. The sequence goes on from NC_134364.1 coordinate 115,612,028, forward strand.
CTCCTCCGATTCTGCCGTTCTTTTCCATTTTGTGCTGCATTGCTCCATTGCAGAGATATTCACATTTGTTTACCCTGAAGCACAGTATGTGAAATCTCTGCTTGCAGCCCAACTGGGCGATTGCTTTCACCATCACTTCCAGATGCTACAAATCTCAGCTCTAGCAGTGAAATACTCTACCAATCACAACTATGGAGGGAGAGGTGAAAGCGCACACCAGCCAGAATGAACAAACGTCATGTTGGCCTGCAAGCAGAGATTTCACATACTGCGCTTCGAAAGTAACAAACGTGAATATCTCCGCAATGGAGCGACGCAGCACAAAACAGAAAAAGTGTCAGAATGAGGGAAGATTAAATTTTTACAAGATTTTTAACTCCAGTTTTTGTTTTTTTATTTTTATCAAATCACAGGTTTACTTCACAGGTTCACTTACATTTTCTCTTTTCATTCTAAGTATTTGTCTATAAGAAGAATATATGAATAGCTATCAGACCTAATTTTATTTGTCATAAATATAGGTAATTCCGTAGGGTTTATTTACTTTTTCTTGCTTCTATATTAGTAATTAATTAAATAATTTGATATGTCTTCTAGACATTCTTTGCTTTGGAAACATTTATTTTTTTAATAGTTTATGAATATTTTATCTATTTTCTTAGGGATCCCATACTCATTAGATTAAAGTTTAATGAAATGGCCAATGTCTGCGATAACAAACAGTCGTCCGCTGGTTGGGTGAAATGATTGTATAAAACCAATGTTGGGCATGTTGTTTTTTTTTCGACTGATGATTAGTAACTGATTGACCGAAAAATCCAATTTTGCCTTGTATTTTGGGCCGTTGACAAAAGATCATTCGTTTGCACATTTTCATCTAATGTGTATGGAGGTCGTTGGGATACCTGTTGTGCTGGGGAAAGGAGAGTGTACGCCAGACAATTTGCATTAGTTACGTTTGAAGGTTATGGTAATGATGGCATGGTTTTAATTGCGCGTGATCAAATGTAGCCTTAGCCTAGAATTAGAAGTAATGGCAAGAATTGTATATATACTAATCTACAAAAGTTGACATCCATACCAACTCAAGCTCTAGACTCATGATGTCCCCTCATTACTCCATCTATTCTTTTACAGACCAATCCCAACCTCAGACAGAAATGCTACTCTATATCCCCGAAAATAAGACCTACCTAGAAAATAACCTCTAGTAGGATTTTGGGGGCTTGTTTGACTACACTTAAAATATAAGTCCTTCTCCAAAAATAAGCTTAGTTTCAGTTTCATGAGGAAGTGTCCAAGCAGCTGAAAAAGTTAAAAAAAAAAAAAAAATAATGCAGCAGGCCTCTTCATCAAAGAAAGCAGACCACCCCCGGCCCCCCAAATAAATTGCACTCACTAGACACCAAACAATTACAGTTGGCCACTTGTGGATGGGCTCTCACACAGAGATTTGCGGAGCTGTCAGGTCCCTCGTCATTCCAGCAGTATTGCCCTGCAGCTCTCACAAACAGATCAGGTACTAGTATCATTCCGCATAAGTGATACTGCTTCCAGTCACCAGGGGGAGCTAACTGCTGTAGAACTCAAGGGGATCTGACAGCAAAGCAGATCTGTATGTGAGAGCACATTCACGTGCCAACTAATTGTTTGGGGTTTCTTAAGTGCGATTCTTTTAGGGAGTGTCTGCTTTCTTTTGGGGGTAAACTTAACAGTACATAGAGAATAATACATTTAAGCAAGTAACTTAAACCATTGTAAATATGGTGTGTACCCACCACTATATAGTTACACTGGACATAGACGCCATTTGCTTGCTGTTTGGGTAGTGGAAGTTGTAGGATTACTTACTAACTGGTGCAATATTATGTACGATCTCTACACCGTGCAGTATATGTTGTGTTATTTTTTTTATTTATTTTTTTTTTAACAGTGTTTGAAATGTTTGTGAAATTTGCAGAAACTACTCAGAAACAATGTCTTACCAAATCTATTTTTTTCATGTTTGTTAGGTATTCCTAACCATGGACAAACCAGACAAATGGTAAGATAATGTTCATTTAAAGAGAAACCAAAAACTTCCAATGCAATTAGCTTGAAGTGGTTTTGTGCACCTGAAATTCAGCACATTTTTTTTTTCTGTTTTTGACATTTTTTTTTTTTTACTTTTTTTTTTTGTTTTATCAACCAAGGGAGGGTTTAATTAAGGATTGATTTAGACTTTGGAGATTTATTATTTTAGATGTAGCATTTTGTTTTTACATCATCACATAAACTTTTAAATTTTATATTCCAAACATTGAATAGCTTATGTTTACTGCAAAGTCTTGTTCGTGTGTGATATAGCAGAATGTGCCTTTTTCTAATGCAAGATACTGCCATGAACATTTAGCCAAGGCGTACATACTGCTGGTAACATCTATCTGCTACCTGCCTCCATATTGGCATCATCTAAAACTGTCCATGCATATTAAAAAGGTTGTCCAAACATACAGGTTTTCAAGCGACTGATAGCTAGTATTCAAACTCTAGAACAAGTATTCATGTGTTCTCCAGAATGTAGGAATCCACTGCCAGATGCCTCTGGAGCAACTTATCTAGATTGGCAGCGGCTATCTAACTAGATAATGATTGGATTAGGCGTTTGAATTTAAACTGCCGATACTTCTCCTTCTGACGGCGGCCTATCTAGCCAGAGAATGCAATGATCAAGTGTTAGAATTTAAACTGTCTACACTCCTCCTTCTGGCAGCGGCCTATCTAGCCCGAGATCAAAGAGAATTGGTGTCTGGATTAAACTGACGATACTTCTGGCAGCGGCCTATCTAGCCAGAGAACGAACGGATCTGGTGTCTGGATTAAACTGCCGATACGTCTACTTCGGGCAGCGGCCTATCTAGCTTGAGAACGCAAAGATCGGGTGTTAGAATATAAACTTCCGATACTTCTACTTCTGGCAGCGGCCTATCTAGCTGGAGAACGCAAAGTTCGGGTGTTAGAATATAAACTGCAAAACCTTCTACTTCAGGCAGTGGCCTATCTAGCTAGTGAACGCAAAGATCGGGTGTTAGAATATAAGGGGCCGATCCTTCTACTTCTGGCAGTGGCCTATCTAGCTAGTGAATGCAAAGATCGGGTGTTAGAATATAAACTGCCCATCCTTCTACTTCGGGCAGCGGCCTATCTAGTTAGAGAACGCAAAGATCGAGTGTTAGAATATAAATTGCCGATACTTCTGCTTCTGGCAGCGGCCTAACTAGCTGGAGAATGAACAGATCGTTTGTTAAGAAATACCGCCGATAATTCTACGTTTGGCAGCGGCCTAACTAGCCAGAGAACGAAATGATATGGTGTTAGAATATAAACTGCCGATACTTCCACTTTTGGCAGTGATCTATCTAGCCGGATAACACTATGATTGGGCGTTAGAGTTTAAAGAGGTTGTCCACTTCTTTTACGTTGATGACCTATCCTTTGGAAGCCATTAATGTCTGATCCAATGGGGGCTGACACCCAGCACCCTTGACAATCTGCTATTTGAGGTGCAGGCAGCCGGCAATGTTCAGTCTCAGAGCCGCCGCCCCGTCTTCTGATAGCGCTGGCGGTTGGGTAATGCACATCTGCCTCCTATTAATTAAAAAGAGGTATATGTGCAGTACCCTGCTGCTGCTATCCGTTAGCAGAGCAGCTCCGGAACTGAGCATTTTTGTCTGTCTGCTCCCGCCGGCACCAAGGATAGCTGATTAGCTGGTGTGCCAGGTGTCAGACCCTGGCCGATCAAACAATAATGACTTCTCCTAAGGATAGTCCATCAATGTAAAAGTAGTGGACAACCTCTTTAAACTGCTGATGCTTCTACTTCTGTTGGCGGCCTACCTAGCCGGAGAACACAATGATCGGGCATTAGCATATAAACTATCGTTACTTTTCTTTCTGGCAGCGGCCTATCTAGCCGGAGAATGCAATGATCAAGCATTAGAATATAAACTACCTTGCATCTCCTTCTGTTGGCGGCCTACCTAGCCGGAGAACGCAATGATCAGGCATTAAAATATAAACTACCATTACTTTTTCTTCTGGCAGCAGCCTACCTAGCCGGAGAACGCAATGATCTGGCATTAGAATATAAACTACCGTTACGTCTCCTTCTGGCAGCGGCCTATCTAGCCGGAGAACGCAATGATCGGGCATTAGAATATAAACTACCGTTACTTTTCCTTCTGGCAGTGGCCTACCTAGCCGGAGAACGCATTGATCGGGCATTAGAATATAAACTACCGTTACTTTTCCTTCTGGCAGTGGCCTACCTAGCCGGAGAACGCATTGATCGGGCATTAGAATATAAACTACCGTTACTTTTCCTTCTGGCAGCGGCCTATCTAGCCGGAGAATGCAATGATCAAGCATTAGAATATAAACTACCGTTACGTCTCCTTCTGTTGGCGGCCTATCTAGCCGGAGAATGCAATGATCGGGCATTAGACTATAAACTACCATTGCATCTCCTTCTGTTGGCGGCCTACCTAGCCGGAAAACGCAATGATTGGGCATTAGAATATAAACTACCATTACGTCTCCTTCTGGCAGCGGCCTACCTAGCCAGAGAACGCAATGATCGGGCATTAGAATATAAACTGTAGGATACTTCCCTAACATGTTTACACATTAGCCATTCCCGCCAAAACATGCAGGTTTGGCTGGCTTTACTCTGTATGAGGTTTTGTGTATGAGGCACCTGTTGATATGTTTCATCAGCGTTATTATTCCCTAGGGATCTCGTATGTGTGACCAGTGGTGACAGGATATATTGGTGCCTTCTTGTGACATTGCCAAGTGGAATAGAAACGTTTGCTTTTCTGTGTCATTTATTGGGGGTGTTGGGTAGTAAAAAAAACTTTGACTATGCATGCTCGAATTGACTTTTTGTGTACGCATACAACCACCACATGCCCAGCAGGAAATTACTATTTTACAGATAGCCATTAAAACAATTATAGACTATTTAAGCTGCACCCCATAATGTCTCCTTTAAACTGGAAAGCCCCTTCTTTACTTTACTCACCCTCCCCAGGTCCAGCGCTCAGTCTCCGAAAAAAAAGAGCAGTGTGAGTGAGTTATATTTAAAGCACTGACCTGAAATGGCCTTTTGTGGATTGGATTTACTGCAGATTTTCCGTATGGATTTGTAAACATAAAATCTGCAGGCAGGAGAGCAAATGAGATTTAAAAATTGTCACCTATAATCTACGGATGATTTCAATGCAGATTATCACTGTGGATTCAAAGGGTAAAATCCATGCCAAAATGAATCTACTTGTCTTGTGGATTTTAGTGCCGCTTTGCGTCTGAATCAGAATTGTTTTGGGTTCTGTTTTATCACATGGGAGAATATCCTAGAATCGGGCGTAATGACAGCGGTTGCAGAGATCGCAACTGTGACCTTGCCCAGCAGGGTTTGGGGCTCAGCGCCCGCCCTGCAGAGAAGCAGCCGGCTCCTCTCTGTGAGAGAGGAGCTGCGCTGTTCAGTGGCAGACTACGCAGCCTGTGAGTAAGGCGGGGCCCCGGTGGCAGCGGCAGCACTGGACCGCCCTCGCCCGTCATTGCACAAAGTAATGATGAAGGATGGAGCAAAACACTCTGCTCCATCCTTAATAATTCTGCCCCCTGTGCCTGCGCTCGACGTCTCAGTGCAGCAGCTCGCGGTGACATCACCACTGGGCGACTGCTGTGCTGAGACATGCAGAGCGCAGGATGGGAGGACGTTCTGACCGGCGCAGCGGGGGAACGAAGATCGGTGAGGACAGGTTTATTTCATTTTATTTATTTTTTTAATCGGAGAATACACAGTGGCCAGAAGCCTATGGGGGTGCATTAAACGGTGTGGGGGCTGCATAACACAATATGAAGTACACCTTATACATGGACTATGGGGGTGCATTATAGTACATGGAGGCCTATGGGGTGGATTAAATGGTATGGGGGCTGCATAAAATAATATGAAGGACTATGGGGCTGCATTATAAAACATGGAGGACTATAGAAGTGCATTAAATGGTATGGGGGCTGCATAAAATAATATGAAGGACTATGGGGCTGCATTATAAAACATGGAGGACTATAGAAGTGCATTAAATGGTATGGGGGCTGCATAAAATAATATGAAGGACTATGGGGCTGCATTATAAAACATGGAGGACTATGGAAGTGCATTAAATGGTATGGGGGCTGCATTATTTAATATGAAGGATATCTTATACATGGACTATGGGGGTGCATAATAATGGAGGCTTATGGGTGCATTAAATTGTATGGGGGCTGCATAATATAATATGAAGGACTATGGGGGCTGCATTATAATATATGATGGGTTATGTGGGACCCATTGTACTATATGGATTGCTATGTGGGGGCCATTATAGTATTTGGAGAGCTATATATGCGGATGGGACAAAGATAAACGCATGGGATGGGAATGTTTTGTGCTGAGGGAAAGAAGCTGTTTCCCATGCTCTGGTATATAGCTTTCCCATGATATGAGAGCATAGGAAAGCTGGGTGCTAAGAGAAAGATGTATATCAGAGCATAAGAAAGCTGCGTGCTGAGGGAAAGATGTATAGCAGAGCCTGGGGAAGGTGTGTGCCGAGGGAAAGCTGTATATCAGAGCATAGGAAAGCTGGGTGCCGAGGGAAAGCTGTATATCAGAGCATGGGAAAGCTGGGTGCCGAGGGAAAGCTGTATATCAGAGCATAAGAAAGCTGCGTGCTGAGGAAAAGATGTATAGCAGAGCCTGGGGAAGGTGTGTGCCGAGGGAAAGCTGTATATCAGAGCATGGGAAAGCTGGGTGCCGAGGGAAAGCTGTATATCAGAGCATAAGAAAGCTGCGTGCTGAGGAAATGATGTATAGCAGAGCCTGGGGAAGGTGTGTGCCGAGGGAAAGCTGTATATCAGAGCATGGGAAAGCTGGGTGCCGAGGGAAGGAGCCAAGTGTCAGCGACACTATCTTGTACCCCGAGTGTCTGTGTACATTTGGAGGGCCCCAGGTCCAAACTTTGCACCGGGGTCCATTAAACTCTAGTTACTCCACTGCCTAAAATGTATCTGCGCAAACAATACATCTGTTAATTATAATTTATATATAAATGGCATGGTTTTTGTTTTTTTTTGTGGGTTTTCTTGTGCTTATAACTGCATTAGTTTGCAATGTGGTTGTCAACATTTTGTGACTCTTTTTGGACATCCTTTGCATTGGATTTGTTGTTGCTGTTTTTTTTAATTCCATATATAAGATAATGGCGGCTTTCAAGCGGATACCACCAGAAGAATTGGCCGATCACTTTTGCCAAATTTCATAGGGTGCATTAGTTCTCACAAGAACTGTTCAGAACAAAGACCTGTTGAGGACTGTGAGTAAGCTGGGTGGACACAGGGAGTGTCATTTAATTAATTCTATAGCAGCTAGGTATTCTGTTATTTCCTATCATAAAAGAAACGTCTACGTTTTTGAATGGTAAGCCTATTTTCTCGGAGGGTATAAATAAACAAACACTCCAGAACTCTTCGGAGAATATTGGAAATTCTTCTTCTTCTTCTCACACTGGCCATTGACTGAATTCCAGAAACTACCAAGTTCCAGTTAGCTGCCCTTAGGCTCCTTTCACATTGCGTTTCAGTGGCTCTGTCGGGGCATATGTCCGAAATCCCGCCCCACAAACCACAAAACGTGTTTCGGACGTATGCTCAAACAGGGCCATTGAATATAATGGAGCAGACAGAGCAAGCATGTGCACCATTTTCAGGTCTATACACTTTCTGCAGGCGCCTTACCAGACGTAGCAGACTGGTCCTGTCGGCGCATACGTCCGTTTTGTGGGGGGGAGGGGCGGGATTTCGGACATATGCCCCGATGGAGCTACTGAAACACAATGTGAAAGGAGCCTTAGACCATCAATGGTATGTTCCCCGGGAAAGGGTCCATAAAGTGCAGAGGCTGTTTCTAGGGACAGAGTCTCAAGTTTATTTTCCAGGACATCCAACAGTGCTTGTGTAAATTACATTTTTAAAGTTTGTACAGGGATGTTTCAGCAAATAGGCCCTCTTGGAGTATTTGGTATTCAGGGGCATGTCTTTGTAGAAATATAACTTATAGTAAAATAACCACCACTGATTTGAGCTATGGTTGGACTGCGTGCTGGGATTAACTTGCTTAAATGCTCTTATAAATAGTGTTTGTTTTCCAGTGAAGATGGAATCCTCCTGGTAATGTTCCCTGGCAACCTTAAAGGTGTTGTCTAGGCTTGGGACCTTAATCTGCAGGGTTCGCTCAGAGCGGGTGGTCAAATGACTGCAAGTGTATGTTTTTGCATACTTCCAGCCACCTTCCAACTAGACATGTCCAGACTTGCTCCATTCAATTGTATTGAGCAAGACTGTGGATGTCTAGTTGGCATGTGACTGCATTTATGCAAATTTCATACTTGACTTGCGGTCACAGAGTCTCCCGCTCACGGTGGCAGTGAATCCTGACAACATGTACACTGCGCACTAAGAGTATTTCCAAGTGTACAGTCACATGACTGTACAGTCAATGACTGCAGATTTGAGCCTCAAGCCTGGACAACCCCATTAAGACTATCCTGTTAGTGTCATGCGATATCATGATTGTAGGGGTAGGAGCTGTCCCACTTGTCCTAACCCAGTTAACGCCAGAGAAGTGGGAGAAAGAGGCAGGGCATGGTCTGTCCTGCTTAACAAAGTAAATTTTTTCCAACGTTCAATCCTGTGTGCAGTTTAGTATTTATCTTGCCATACATCTTGATAACATCATGACCTCTTGGCCTTGGCAAGTTGGTGACTTTGGACCCGTTAATGCAACTCCACGTGACTCCTGGACCTACCATGCATCTTGTCAGTCAGTTTATAAATTTGAATAAAGGTTGAAAAGTTATTCCAAAAATTTAAATGATCACCTATCCACATGATAGCTGATAACTTGCTGAAAAGTGCGGGTCCGGCTGACTAAACACTGAAATGTCTCATCGGACTGTTCATTGTCTATCGGACAGTAAGAGATGGCCGATCCGTGTGCTCTGCTTTCTCCATCAGTCACTTACACAATGTATGGAACATTCTGAGCTCCTTCCTCAGGGTCCGTGTTATCCCAGCAGTTGGACTCTGTTAGCAAGTTATCAACTTTCATGTGGATAAATTAGAACTTTTGACTCCGTAATCAATGGCGCCTTGGGCGAAATTACAGAACTGAAGTTGCTTTTTAGCTTTTAATATTGTTTTTTTCATTTTCCAATTAACAAATCGGAAAGTCTTGAGGAAAACTATTTAGTGCCACCAAGGCAAATTTAAAGCTTCATATTTGTTTACACATGTGGGCCAATAGGTCCACTAGTTTTTGCCTATTTGTGCAGCGCTGTGTGCATTTACCAGGTATATTTCCCAGGAGACCCCGGTGTGGGTGTCATTTACTCCTTTAGGCCCTGTGCGCACTTACTGTTTTTTTCCGCGGATTTCCTGCGGTTTTGCTGCATGTTTCGCTGCAGAAAATGTTCATAACATCTCTGCAGTGAATCACCAGCAAAACCTATGGGAAAAAAAATGCTGTGCGCACTAGGCGGATTTTGACAGCTGCATGTTTTGCTGCGGGATTCCCGCAGCAAAAACAATTGCATGTCAATTCTTTTCCGTATGTCGCTGCGGGATTTCACTCCATTGACTGCAATGTAATCGTGAAATCCTGCAGGGAATAACGCAGGCAGCAAATACTGTGCGGTTCATTGCGTTTTCCTGCGTTATTCCCTGCGGTATTTCGCAGTTTACCTGCGGTAATGTTCATCGCTGAATGCGGTTTTGCAGGGAAGTGATGTCATTATGACAGGAAGAGGAAGCGGAGCAGAGAGTAAGCACACACATCACAGACATAGAACACACACACACATCACAGACATAGAACACAGACACATAGAACACACATAAAAAGCAAACGGAAATATAGAAAAAAAAAACATGGGCTCCGCTGTATTTTTACCTTCCAGCCGAGGTAAACACACAGCGGCGGCCCGGTATTCTCAGGCTGGGGAGAGCGAGGGGCAGGGTTAATGTCCCCCACCTCCCTCCCCCCTCCCGCAGCCGAGAATATCAGCCGCAGCTGCCCCGGGACTGTCGCATGCATTATGCGGCAGTACCGGAGTGTCCCCAGCTCTTCTAGATGCCGTGATGCGGTGGCGATCCAGGTAATAAGGAGTTAATGGCGGCGGATCGCCGCCACTAAGTCCAGGCTTGATCATGGCAGCGGCTATGAGACAGCTAACATGATCAACCCGTAAGTAAAGTGAAAAAACACACACCGAAAAATCCTTTATTTTAAATAAAACACAAAAAAGCCTCGTTCACCCGTCTATTAACCCCCCGCCCGAAACACACCGCTCCGGCGTATTCCACGTCCTGCGATGCTTGCATCCAGCCGCGATTGACACGGTCACAGCGCTGAATGCAGCCTCACAGCGAGACTGCAGAGGTAACCACAGGGCATTTCCCACGGCCGGTAATGTGAACACACATTACCGCTCGGGAGAACTGCAGCGATCTGTCCTCTATCTATCTATCTATCTATCTATCTATCTATCTATCTATCCCTCTATCTATCTATCCATCTATCTATCCCTCTATCTATCCCTCTATCTATTCTTCTATCCCTCTATTTATCTCTCTACTATCTATCTCAGAAGGAAATGATTTTTTTTTTCTTTTTCTTCAATGTGCTTTATTGCATTGAATGCAATAAAGCACATGTACCAACCCGCACACGGCAATACCGCGAACAATACCGCGGTAAAACCGCGGCACACCGCATGCGGTTTTCGGGTGCGGTTTGCCGCGGTTTTTTTACCGCGGGTGCGGTAATCTTTCAATGCCTGCGGAATTTTCTTGAGAAAATTCCATTTTCCAGTGCGCACATAGCCTTAGGGTTTTTTTCATGGGGCAATATTTTCCTGAGCAAACAGACGATTTCACACTTTCAACACGTTCCATCAAATAGTATTTCACTCATTCCTCATGACTGCATCCTTTTTATGCACATCCCTCCATCTAAAGAAGTGCCTATCGCTTGTAATGTAAACAGGATAAGATGGGGAGTGTGGGAGGACGGAACGAAACCTCACGATAACTGAAATATATACATACAATCCCACAATTTTCTATCAAATATCTATCAAACATGTATATTGTCAATCGGTGCTTTGTACAACCAACTTATCTGCCCTTTTAAAAGGAGCAATCGGTAACCCCATCCACCTTACTAAATAAAAACAAAACTTCAGTATATATAGATTATGTGCTCAATAGCAATCTGTATTCCAACATCTTGGGGTGGATAAGATCTTATGTATTACTGATTCTTGGGTATGATAGTATAGCAAGAGTGGGGTTAGCCCTTAAATTGGGAGGATAGCTAATATGAAAAGTATATATTCATAGGACTTCCAATTTTCCACTACTTATACAACCTCCTCTCACTCAGTTGGTTTCCCCCATGTAATGTAATAATATATATACAGTACAGACCAAACGTTTGGACACACCTTCTCATCACTAGAACAACTGTTAAGAGGAGACTTTGTGCAGCAGCCTTCATGGTAAAATAGCTGCTAGGAAACCACTGCTAAGGACAGGCAACAAGCAGAAGATACTTGTTTGGGCTAAAGAACACAAGGAATGGACATTAGACCAGTGGAAATCTGTGCTTTGGTCTGATGAGTCCAAATTTGAGATCTTTGGATCCAACCACCGTGTCTGTAGAAAAGGTGAATGTATGGACTCTACATGGCTGGTTCCCACCGTCAAGCATGGAGGAGGAGGTGTGATGGTGTGGGGGTGCTTTTCTGGTGATACTGTTGGGGATTTATTCAAAATTGAAGACATACAGAACCAGCATGGCTACCACAGCATCTTGCAGCGGCGTGCTATTCCATCCGGTTTGCGTTTAGTTGGACCATCATTTATTTTTCAACATGACAATAACCCCAAACATACCTCCAGGCTGTGTAAGGGCTATCTGACTAAGAAGGAGAGTGATGGGATGCTACGACAGATGACCTGGTCTCCACAGTCACCAGATCTGAACCCAATCGAGATGGTTTGGGGTGAGCTGGACCGCAGAGTGAAGGCAAAAAGGGCCAACAAGTACTAAGCATCTCTGGGAACTCCTTCAAGACTGTTGGAAGACCATTTCCGGTGACGACCTCTTGAAGCTCATCAAGAGAATGCCAAGAGTGTGCAAAGCAGTAATCAAAGCAAAAGGTGGCTACTCTGAAGAACCTAGAATATAAGACATATTTTCAGTTGTTTCACACTTTTTTGGTAAGTATTTCATTCCACATGTGGTAATTCATAGTTTTGATGCCTTCAATGTGAATCTACAATTTTCAGAGTCATGAAAATAAAAAAACCTCATTGAATGAGAAAGTGTGTCCAAACTTTTGATCTGTACTGTGTGTGTGTGTGTATATATATATATATATATATATATATATATATATATATATAGTTATCTTTAGCTGTTATTATTTTACATGGGGGAAATATAGTGATTGAGAAGGGGGACAACGCCTTTTCATCTTGGTTTGTCCATTGTAGCTAGCTGACAATTAAAATATTTTTGTATATATACATTAATCAATTATAGAATTTATAATAGATTGATTTAAACAGGACCCTTTACTTGCTTAAAAAATTAAATACATGGTAAAAATCCCTGAGTTCCCCTAATTCTGCCACTCTTTTCCGTTTTACACTGCGTCGTTCCATCGCAGAGATATTCACATTTGTTGCTTTTGGAGTGCAGAATGTGAAATCTCTGCTTGTAGTGCAACTGGGCGTCTCTGGGGTTGTGTGTGATACTAATAGACTGCTAGATAAGCTACATCTGGCAATAAGGGGTGAAAGCACCTGCCTCCAGAGAAGATTCTGAAATCTTCATAATTGGACTGCAAGTAGAGATTTCACATGGTGCGCTGCAAGAGCAACAAATGTGAATATCTCTGCACTAGAGCGGCGCAGCATAAAACGGAAAAGTGCGTCAGAATCAGGGGTATTTATCGGTTACTGCTGCCTGGAAACGTCATTTGTTTTTTTAGAACTATGTGTTTTGTTGTTTTTTTTCTTTTTCCAAAGGGACCAAACCGAAACTTACTGCTCAATGGGAAATCCTACCCAGCAAAGGTCAGATTAATCCGAGGTGGCTGTCTGCCTCCAGTCAAGAGGAGGCAGATGAACTGGATTGATGCACCGGATGATGTTTTTTATATGGCGACAGAAGAAACCAGGTAGGTGCCATTACAATAACTAACGTAATGTTCTAAGCCTCGGAGCTGACATTAGCGAGCAGTCTACATGGCCAATGTTTATTGTAGTATTCAGAATCTGTAATTTGAATTTTGCTTTCTCCACTTTTTTTGCTTGGATATTTTTTTTTTAATATTATGGACGGACAGAATGTATTAATGCAGATCTAAAGCTTTTTAACCTCAACTTACTGCAGTGTATGAAAAAATCATGTCAGCGTAAAATGACTGCTCACACTAAGCACAGCCGCTCGGTGCACCACTGAAGTGACCAAATAGTGGAGTGCATTTTCCCACCTACTTGTTTTCCATCTATTTCTGACAGGGGCTGGCTGGCAAATTTTGCCCTCCATAATAAGTACATGCTTCCGTATACAGCTTCCACATGCACTACATTCTCCTCAGCCTTCAAATGCAGTACATGCTCCTCAGTCCAAGTATACAGCTCCATATGCAGTGTGCCTCCATGTGCAGTACATTCCTCCTTAGCCTCTATAAGCAGTACATATTCCCCATTCACTGTATACAGTCTCCATTTGCAGTCCATGATCCTCACCTATATAAGGCATCCGTCTACAGTACTTGCTCCTCAAGCACTGTATACAGCCTCCATCTGCAGTACATGCTCTTCAGACCCTGTATACAGCTTCCATAAGCAGTATATGTTTTCCAGCCTCTATGTACAGCCTCCATCTGTATATGGCTTTTTAGTCCCTGTATACAGCTTCCATAAGCAGTATATGCTTCTCGGTCTTTATGTAGAGCCTCCATCTGTATATGGCTCCCTAGTCCCTGTATACAGCTTCCATAAGCAGTATATGCTTCTCGGTCTTTATGTAGAGCCTCCATCTGTATATGGCTCCCTAGTCCCTGTATACAGCTTCCATAAGCAGTATATGCTTCTCGGTCTTTATGTAGAGCCTCCATCTGTATATGGCTCCCTAGTCCCTGTATACAGCTTCCATAAGCAGTATATGCTTCTCGGTCTTTATGTACAGCCTCCATCTGTATATGGCTCCTTAGTCCCTGTATACAGCTTCCATAAGCAGTATATGCTTCTCGGTCTTTATGTACAGCCTCCATCTGTCTATGGCTCCTTAGTCCCTGTATACAGCTTCCATAAGCAGTATATGCTTCTCGGTCTTTATGTACAGCCTCCATCTGTATATGGCTCCTTAGTCTTTGTATACAGCCTCCATCTTCTGTACATCGTTTTTCAGCCCTTCTATACTGCCTCCATATGCAATATATGCTCCTCAGTCCTTGTAAACAACCTCTATTACAGAACATTGCTCTTCAATCCCTGTATACAGCCTCCATTGCAGTATCTCACTCCTCAAACTATGTATACAGCTTCCATATGCAGTGTATGCTCCTCAGCCTCTGTGTACAGCCTCTGTCTGTAGTACTTTGCACCTTAGTCCCTGTGTACAGTCTCCATCTGGATTACATCGCTCTTCAATCCCTGTATACAGCCTCCATTGCAGTATCTCACTCCTCAAACTATGTATACCGCTTCCATATGCAGTGTATGCTCCTCAGCCTCTGTGTACAGCCTCTGTCTGTAGTACTTTGCACCTTAGTTCCTGTGTACAGTCTCCATCTGGATTACATCGCTCCTCAGCCCTTGTATACAGCCTCCATCTATAGTACATACTCCTCAACCCCTTTGTACAGGCTCCATTTGCAGTACATTCTTTATGGATTCTATAAACCAAGGAAAACCCCCCACATAAAATAAAGCCCCACATAAAATATAACCTTTAATCCTACAGTTAAAAGGTAATACGAACAAAAATCAAAACACTCATAGTGCAGGGGACAGATGAAAGGTAACACTAAAATTAGCAATACCAGAAAAAAGGTAGGGTGCAGCTGACCCTAAATCTGACCCTACCTAATAATGGAGGATATCCTCCGCAAGCATCCTGATTCCGGCTGCTCCTGGGATGTAACGTCTATTATCCTGGACTCCTACCAAACTGTCCCCTGATGAACCCGGTGGATCCCATAGAGGGAAATGCATCTGGATGACGTTTTCTTTGAGGACCCCGACTACTGGACCTCCTACCAGATGAGTGACAATAATGTTTATTATGACATATTAGTGCTTGCTTAGTCATCTTGATCTGTTTTTTTAACATTTGGAATTATTTTTCACTATTTTTGCGTGTTTATGTGTATTTAGTGTAGGGTGATTTAGGGACTATTAGGGTTTCCCATCGGTGAATGGGGGCTCCACAATCCTTGGGCGTCATACCCCCCATTGCTAGGTAGGCTCAGATTTAGGGTCACTAGGGCCAGCTGTACCCTACCTTTTTTCTGGTATTGTTAATTTTAGTGTTACCTTTCATCTGTCCCCTGCACTATTAGTGTCTTGATGTTGGTTCATATTACCTTTTAAATGTAGTATTAAAGGTTATATTTTATGCAGGGTTTTTACCTTGGTTTATAGCGTACTGTACCCCTGATCTGTATTAGCTGTGGCTTTTGGTCTTTTTACATTCTTTTTGGAGCCTGTATGCAGCCTCCATATGCAGTAAATTGCTACTCCGCCTCCATCTGGAGTACATCACCCTTCAGCCCCTGTATAAAGTCTCCATACATAGTACATTTCCCTAAACCAGAGTATATAGCCTCCATATGCAGTACATGGTACTCAGCCCCTGTATACAGCCTCCACCTGCAGTATATGTTCCTCACCACCTGTAGACAGTTTTCTGTTTGCAGTACATGCTACTTAGTCCCTGTGTACAGCCTTCATGTGCAGTACATTGTTCCTCAGCCCTTGTATACAGCCTACATTGCAGTATATACTTCCCAGCACCTGTATACAGCTTCTGTCTGCAATACATCACTCCTTAGCCGCTATGTACAGCTTCCATTGCAGTACATGCTCCTCAGTCCCTGTATACAGCCTCCATTGCTGAATATCCCTCTTCAGCCCTTGTATACAGCCTACATTGCAGTATATGCTTCCCAGCACCTGTATACAGCTTCTGTCTGCAGTACATCGCTCCTTAGCCGCTATGTACAGCTTCCATTGCAGTACATGCTCCTCAGTCCCTGTATACAGCCTCCATTGCTGAATATCCCTCCTCAGCCCTTGTATACAGCCTACATTGCAGTATATGCTTCCCAGCACCTGTATACAGCTTCTGTCTGCAGTACATCGCTCCTTAGCCGCTATGTACAGCTTCCATTGCAGTACATGCTCCTCAGTCCCTGTATACAGCCTCCATTGCTGAATATCGCTCCTCAGCCCTTGTATACAGCCTACATTGCAGTATATGCTTCCCAGCACCTGTATACAGCTTCTGACTGCAGTACATCGCTCCTTAGCCACTATGTACAGCTTCCATTGCAGTACATGCTCCTCAGTCCCTGTATACAGCCTCCATTGCCGAATATCCCTCCTCATCCCATGTATACAGCCTTGATTGCAGTACATGCTTCTCAGCCTTTGTATACAGCTTCCATATGCAGTACATGCTCCTCAGCCTCTGTGTAGAGCAGAGGTATCAAACACGCGGCCCGCATGCAGCCCCTGAGGCTTCTGTTTGTGGCCCGCAGACCCCGTGACGATCGCAGCATTATGCCGGGAGCCGGCGCCGGCAGGCACAGTACAGTTGAATCATTTGCGGTGCCGCGCAGAGCAGCTGTCTGCACTTTAAGAATGGATGACGCGGCCAATCAGTTGCAAGGAGGTGATGTCGCTGTATGACGTCACCTCCTTGCATCTGATTGGCCATTGGTATAGTGCTCAGAGCTCCTCTGCGCGGCACCGCAAATAATTCAACTGTATTTGCTGGCTCCCGACATAGAGCTGCGATCGTCACAGGTTCTGCAGGCCGCAAACAGCAGGTATATATCTGCTCACGATCAGGACCCGCTGTGTCCTGGATGCGGCAGGTCCTGACTGCGGGGCCGTGAGTCTCCTCCACAGGTGAATACAGGAGACCGCATCTGCTCATACCCACTATCAGGGTTCGGGCCGCTGCGGTCTCCTCCCTGTATTCTCAGTACAAAGGACCCTTGCGACTCTGAAAGCCGCACCGCAGGTCAGTGTTTGCTGCGGTCCGCACAAGCACAGTGGATGGGATTTCTAGATATCCCATCCACTCTGCTTGTAGTGGACAACCCAGCGCTCTGGACGCAGCTGAAACATGCCGCCTCCAAAACGCTGCAAACACTGATCAGCACGCAGCCCTGAGGGAACGGAGGAAAGGTGAGGAGAATGTTTTAATTTTTTGCCGTCTATAAAGAGCGGCATAATAGAGAACGAGGATGAGGGCACAAGGATGAGCAGAATACTAGAAGGATGAGCAGAATACTAGAAGGATGGGCAGAATACTAGAAGGATGGGCAGAATACTACTGGGCAGAATACTACAAGGATGGGCACAATACTACAAGGATGGGCACAATACTACAAGGATGGGCACATTACTACTGGGCACAATACTACAAGGATGGGCACAATACTACAAGGATAGGCACAATACTACAAGTATGGGCACAATACTACAAGGATGGGCATGAGGATGGACAATACTACAAGGATGGGCATAGTACTACAAGGCACAAGGATAGACAATACTACAAGGATGGGCATAATACTGCAAGGATGGGCACAATACTACAAGGATGAGCACAATACTACAAGTATGGGCACAATACTACAAGGATGGGCACAATACTACAAGGATGGGCACAATACTACAAGGATGGGCACAATACTACAAGGATGGGCACAATACTACAAGGATTATCACAATACTACTGGGCACAATACAACAAGTATGGGCACAATACTACAAGGATGGGCATGAGGATGGACAATACTACAAGGATGGGCATAGTACTACAAGGCACAAGGATAGACAATACTACAAGGATGGGCATAATACTGCAAGGATGGGCACAATACTACAAGGATGAGCACAATACTACAAGGATGAGCACAATACTACAAGGATGGGCACAATACTACAAGGATGGGCACAATACTACAAGGATGGGCACAATACTACAAGGATGGGCACAATACTACAAGGATGGGCACAATACTACAAGGATGAGCACAATACTACAAGGATGAGCACAATACTACAAGGATGGGCACAATACTACAAGGATGGGCACAATACTACAAGGATCGGCACAATACTACTGGGCACAATACTACAAGGATGGACACAATACTACAAGGATAGGCACAATACTACAAGTATGGGCACAGTACTTCAAGGATGGGCATGAGGATGGACAATACTACAAGGATGGGCATAGTACTACAAGGCACAAGGATAGACAATACTACAAGGATGGGCACAATACTACAGGACACAAGGATGGGAGACATTACTACAGGGCACAAGGATGAGCACAATACTACAGGGCACAAGTATGGACAATACTACAAGGATGGGCACAATACTACAGGACACAAGGATGGGAGACATTACTACAGGGCACAAGGATGAGCACAATACTACAAGGCACAAGTATGGACAATACTACAAGGATGGGCACAATACTACAGGACACAAGGATGAGCACAATACTACAGGGCACAAGGATGAGCACAATACTACAGGGCACAAGGATGAGCACAATACTACAGGGCACAAGGATGAGCACAATACTACAGGGCACAAGGATGAGCACAATACTACAGGGCACAAGGATGAGCACAATACTACAGGACACAAGGATGAGCACAATACTACAGGGCACAAGGATGAGCACAATACTACAGGGCACAAGGATGAGCACAATACTACAGGGCACAAGGATGAGCACAATACTACAGGGCACAAGTATGGACAATACTACAAGGATGGGCACAATACTATGGGAGACATTACTACAGGGTACAAAGATGGGCACATTACTACAGGTCCAAAAATGGGCACATTACTCAGGGTACAAGGAAGGGGCACATCACTATAGGGCACAAGGATGGGAGACATTACTACAGGGGACAAGATGGGGACATTACTACAGAGGACAAGGATGGGGGACGTTACTACAGGGCACAAGGATGGGGACATTGCTGCAGTATGGGGGACATAACTACAGGACACAAGGATGTGCATATTATACAGGACACAAGGGGGACATTACTACAAGATGTTGGCTAAGATGACTTTTTTGTCATTAAAAATGATTGCAGTACATCACTCCTCAGCCTTTGTATTTAACTTTTCTTTGCAGTAAGTGATCCTCAGCCCCTGTATACAGCCTCCATATGCAGTACATGCTTCTCAGCGTCTGTATACAGGCTCCTTATCCTGTGTATACAGTATCTATCTGCAGTACATTGCTCTTCAGCCTCTGTGTACAGCCTCCATTCACACTACATCACGCCTTAGCCCCTGTGTACAGCCTTTATCTGAAGTATATTGCTCCTGTATACAGCCTTTCTTACAGTACATCACTCCTCAGCCTCTGTATACAGCCTCCATCTGCAGTACATGCTTCTCAGCCATATGTTAGGGCACAAAATCAATCATGGCAGGTATTTCCTAGTCCTAAGAAAATTTGGACATTGACAGCATTTTTTTTCTGTAAAATGGACAATGCGGCTATTATGTGTAATTTATTTATATTTTAGGAAAGCCCGCAAACTGCTCTCATCCTCTGAAACCAAGCGAGCTGCCAGACGGCCGTACAGACACATAGTCATCTGCCAATCTCAAGCGGGACTTCCAATGCGACACCCCGTCAACGATGAACCAATTGTTATCGAGGACTAAGAAGTTTCTTGACAAAATAATACTTGACTTTTACAGTATGTGAAAAATGAAAACTTTTTGCAACTCTTTGCATCTTTTAAAGGATTCCATGCTTCGTACAAGCATTTAAGTCTAAAGACTTGCTACCCCCTTTGGTCAATTTTTGTTAACCAGTCATTCCCTAAATTCCCTTTTAAACGTGTCAATTTTGACTTTTTTTTTTTTTGTTATTATTGTTATTATTATTCGGGATCGAAGTGACTGATCATGCCGACTGAAACGGGAAAGTAAGTCGTTAAAAGGGACGTTCGGACAGAACTTGTTTAGTGTTTTATTTCATTGAAATTACAGATAGGATTCAAAAAACTTTGTACACTTGAAATAATGTATCATTGCTGATGCCTTTCTTTTTACAAGATGTGTCATTTTACTTTATGGAAGTGCCATTTGTTTTTTTTGTTTTTTGGGTTTTTTTTTACTTCTTGCAGTTATAGACTGAATGACAACAAATCTGTAACTTATGAAACTTCATTTTGAGGTCTGACGAGACATAAATGTGCTTCTTGTGACTTGAGTTTAAAGTAAAAAAAAAAATTAAAATGTTTCCGTACGTTATCCAATTATTTTGCAATGAACGGTCATGCTAAAAAATGTTTACACTCTATTAATATTTTAGTCTTAAAATAAATCTGTGATCACTTTTTGTACAGTTACTAGAGTCCACGTTATCTTACCTGCCAGTATTGATCTGTGTTGCATCCTGTCCCAGATACAGTGGAACCTCGCGTAAGCTGCTTTCACACATCCGTTTTTTGCCATGCGGCACAATACGGCGCTCTGCAGAAAAAACGCAACCTTTTATTTTGCCGCCTGTTACGTTTTTTCCCCGCAAAGACTTGCATTAGCGCCGTATTGTGCCGCATGTCCTTGTGTTGCGTCCGTTTTTTGCCGGATGCGGCATATTTAGCCCATGCGGCGGCCGGATGGAACATTGCCTGGCACGTTTTTTTGTGTGGTGAAAAAACCGCAACGCGCCGGATCCAGCACGATTCACAATGCAAGTCTATGGACGCCGGATGCGGCGTCCTGCGGCACAAACCGCATCCGGCCGCCGGATGCGGTTTTTTTTGTACTGCACATGCTCAGAATGAAGCCGCATCCATCAAAAACCGGACGGGACGCATGCAAAAACTTATGCAACGGATCCGGTTTTTTCGCCGTATCCGTTGTATAGGTTTTTGAGCCGGATTGTGCCGCTCAGCACAAACCGGATGTGTGAAAGCAGCCTTAACGAGTAACCCAGTTAGCGAGTATTTGGCTGAACGAGCAAAGCTTTCTGTAAATTTGTAACTTGGTTTACGAGAAAGCTTTGGTGTACGAGCAAAATACTCACCGCTTCCGGTTCTGTACATCCACCGCGCTCTAACCCGCTCTTGCAGTCTGCAAAAACACACAATAACACACAATCACACACAGACAAACACGCACGCACACACATATATTATGCTCACCTTACCTTCCGTTCCCTCGCTGGCTTCCTGGAACTTGTAGTTTGCCCGTGTACGCTGTA
The DNA here is from genome assembly GCF_048569485.1 of Anomaloglossus baeobatrachus. Classification (NCBI taxonomy): domain Eukaryota; kingdom Metazoa; phylum Chordata; class Amphibia; order Anura; family Aromobatidae; genus Anomaloglossus; species Anomaloglossus baeobatrachus. Next base: position 115,633,689 of record NC_134364.1, read on the forward strand.
TATCGGGTAACCATCGCGACCGCCGATACTTCCGCTCCCAGCGCGCTGACGTCAAAGGCAGGAGCCGCATGCCTCTGATTGGCCAGCGCGCTGCCTTTGAGTAGCGGCTGACAGCGGACGTTCCTCCCTCGTCGCTACAGGATGTGTGTCAATAACCATCGCGACGAGGGTGGACCTTCCCCTGTCAGCCGCTACTCAGAGGCAGCGCGCCGGCCAATCAGAGGTACGCGGCTCCTGCCTTTGACGTCAGCGTGCTGGGAGCGGAAGCATCGGCGGTCGCGATGGTTACCCGATATACAGCGTACACGGGCGAACTACAAGTTCCAGGAGGCCTGCGATAGAACGGAAGGTAAGGTGAGCATAACGTGTGTGTGCGTGCATGTTTGTACGTGTGTGGAATGGGACATTTAACAGGTTGTGAAACGAATTGTCTGCATCACAATGATTTCCTATGGGAGATCTTGCTTTGCTGAACGAGTAACTTGGTTAACAAGCGCAGTCCCAGAACGGATTGTTCTCGTTAACCAAGGTTCCACTGTACATCAATATACTCTGTTGGGCTCATGCAGGAGTCTGTGGATCCCAAAATGCACAGACTGGCCGCACGTCTCCCGACCCAAGAGTGACAGACTCCCAGAATTATTGGATTTTCTTTCCTTGATATATACAGTTGTGCTCAAAAGTTTACACACCCCGGCAGATTTTTTGTTTTCTTGGCTTTTTTTCACAGAATATGAATGAGAACACAAACTATTTTTCCACTAATGATTAGTGGTTGAGTGAAGCCATTTATTGTCACTACTGTGTTTTCTCTTTATACATCATAATGATAACCAAAAACATCCAAATGACCCTGATCAAAAGTTCACACACCCTGGTGATTTTGACCTGATAACATGCACAGAGGTTGACACAGCTGGCATAGAATGGCTAATAAAGGTAACGTCCTCACCTGTGACCTGTTTACTTGTAATCCGTGTGTGTGCATAAAAGCTGAGAGAGTTTCTGGGATCCAGACAGACTCTTGCATGTTTCCTCCAGCGACTAACAATTCTGGATTGTGAGTCATGGGGAAAGCAAAAGAATTGTCAACGGATGATGGGAAAAGATAGTTGAACTGTATAAAACAGGAAAGGGATACAAAAAGATATCCAAGGAATTGACAGTGCTAGTCAAACTGTGATTAACAAATGGAAAATCGGGCTCTGTAGAAACCAAAGCATGATCAGGTAGAACAACAAAAATTTCAGCCACAACTGCCAGGAAAATTGTTAGGGATGCAAAGAAAAACCCACAAATAACATCAGCTGAAATACAGGACTCACTGAAAACTAGCGGTGGGGCTGTTTCAAGATGCACAACAAGGAGACAGTTGAAGAAAAATGGGCTGCATGGTTGAGTTGCCAAAAGAATGCCATTAATGCGCAAATGTCACAAAGTTTCTTGCCTACAATACGCCAAACAGCACAGAGACAAACCTCAAAACTTCTGGAACAAGGTAATTTGGAGTTATTAGACCAAAATCAAACGTTTTGGCCACAACTATAAACGTTACATTTGGAGAGGTGTCAGCAAGGCCTATGATGAAAGGAACACCATTCCTACTGTAAAGCATGGAGGTGGATCACTGATGATGTGGGGATGTGTGAGTGACAAAGGCACAGGAAACTTGGTCAAAGTTGAAGGAAAGATGAATGCAGCACGTTATCAGCAAATACTGGAGGCCAATTTGCACTCATCAGCCCGGAAGCCGCGCATGGGACGCACTTGGACGTTCCAACATGACAATGATCCAAAACACAAGGCCAAGTCGACATGTCATTGCCTACAGCAGAACATAGGCAAGGTTCTGGAGTGGCCATCTCAGTCTCCTGATCTCAATATCATTGAGCCACTCTGGGAGGACTCAAGCAAAGCACAGTTCATGCAAGAAAGCCCAGGAATTTAGAGGAACTGGAGGCGCCAAGAAGAATGGGCAGCTTTACCATCTGAGAAAATAAAGAGCCTCATCCACAACTACCACAAAAGACTTTAAGCTGTGATTGATGTTAGAGGGGGTAATACACGGTATTAAGAACTGGGGTATGTGGACTTTTGATCAAGGTCATTTGGATGGTTTTGGTTGTCCATTATGATTTATAAAGAGAAAACACAGATGACGAAAAATGGCTTCACCCAGCCACTAACCATGAGTGGGAAAAAAGATTGTGTGTTATCATTCATATTCTCTGAGAGAAGGCCAAGAAAGCAAAAAAGCTGCCGGGGTATGTAAACTTTTTAGGACAACTGTATGTACTAACCACAACCTCAGGCTTTACTTTATCTATCACTAGTTATCTATGTAGAACAGGAGTGAGCAATTTCTCATGAGGCTGCATGAGAGTTGTGGAGGGCAAAACCAAGCTGCCGAACTTAATTCTGCTCATTATTATTGTTTTATGTTCATTTCTTTGTCGCTCCATTGGGAGACCCAGACAATTGGGTGTATAGCTTCTGACTCCGGAGGCCACACAAAGTATTACACTTTTAAAAAAGTCTAACCCCTCCCCTCTGCCTATACACCCTCCCGTGGACCACGGGCTCCTCAGTTTTATGCTTTGTGTGGAAGGAGGCACACATCCACTCATGAATTCTCATACATAGTTATGTCGGATGGAAGAAAAGAGGACCCCTATGGGGTCCCCGGCATGCTCCCTTCTCACCCCACTATGTCGGCGGTGCTGTTAAGGTTGAGGTACCCATTGCGGGTACGGAGGCTGGAGCCACATGCCGTCTCCTTCACCATCCCTTATGCGGCTCTGAGAGAAGTGGGATCCTAAGCGGTCATCCATTTGCTGGGACCGTGCTCCATCCGCAGCCCCTGGTGGAACCTTGCGGACCGGAGCCTCTTCACCCCCAGGGACCGGGCCCTGCAACTTGAAGGTACTCTGTGTCCCCATGCGGGGACTATACAGGGAGGGTCGCACCTTCTTCCCGGAAGCCGCGGTTGTTCAGTCCGTTGTCCTTTCGGCGGACTTCCGCGCCGACCGTGCCTGCTTGTCGGGCGCGGCCTTAAATTTAGTCCCCGGCTTCGCCGCGGCCTAGTCACGAAAAATCCCGCCCCCGAGCCTGCCTGTCAGGGGTAAGGGCGGGATTACCGACATGACGTCGGCTTTGAGGGCTGGAGCATCTTGCATGTTTCCCTCCCCCCTCATTGACCACTGTGGGGACTCCAGATTCCCGCTCTTTGCTAGCACCGCCCTCGGCTCCACTCCTCCCCTGAGAGCTCCGGCGGCCATTTTTGGCACTCTGCCGGTGGATGCTTCTCAGCAGCAAAGCTCTTCAGCTCCGGGGGATCCACGACAGGGAATCTGGAGGACACACTCCGCTCGTTAGCGGTTGGTAAGCCACACCGGTCACCCGGTGCTGGTTCCCCTAGGGTGCCGGAATAGTTATATATATATATATATATATATATATATATGTATAATAGATATATATATATCTGTTCGGACAGGCTGTATACCCTTTTCCCCTATACCCTCAGTGGTCACTCTCCTAAGAGACAACAGCATGTCGTCCACAAGGAGCAAAGCTACTAAGGCACAGATTTTCTTTGCGGCCTGTACCTCTTGTGGGGCTATGTTGCCTGCGGGATCCACCTACCCTCACTGTGATCAATGCTCGACTCCTGCCACGCTTGCTCAGCCAGAGCCTAGGGCACTTGGGGGTCCCTCGGCTCATGTAGATCCCCCTGCTCCCCCTGAGCAGGCTGCAGGGACAGAGTCACCGTCATTGGCCTCTTTCGCTGAGAAACTCTCTGTCACTTTCTCAGTCCATTGCACAGTCTATGGACAAATGGTCATCTAAGGTCCTGGAGGCATTGCAGTCCAGATCGGGCCCTTCACAGGCCCCGGACCCTGTTAGTTTGTCTCCTCCTGGCCCTTCTCGGTCCGCGCCGCAGCGCGCTCCCAGGATAGCCCCTGGGTCCCAGGCGGAGGACTCCTGCCCGGATCGCAGCCCCAGACCGGCTAAGCGGCCTCGCTGGGATTCTTCCCCGGCCTCCTCACGCTGCTCTGGATCCCAGCTTGAGGACTCTCAGTAGGACGAGGCGGACGTGGGAGCTCAGGGCTCTGACCCTGACTTCGCCCTTAACCTTGATACCCCTGAGGGGGACGCCTTAGTAAATGATCTTATCTCGTCCATCAACCAGGTGTTGAATCTCTTTCCCCCGCCTCCTCCTGTAGAGGAGTCGGCTTCTCAGCAGGAGAAACACCAATTTCGTTTCCCCAAACGTACGCGCAATACGTTTTTTGATCACTCTAACTTCAGGGACGCTGTCCAGAAGCCCAGAGTCATCCCGGACAAGCGCTTTGCTAAACGGCACACTGACACGCTTTATCCCTTTCCACCTGAAGTCGTAAAGGGCTGGGCACACTCACCCAAGGTGGATCCTCCAGTCTCTAGATTGGCTGCTAGGTCAGTTGTGTCTGTTGCCGATGGCTCATCCCTGAAGGATGCCACTGACAGACAGACAGAGCTCTTGGTGAAGTCTATTTATGAGGCCACGGGCGCGTCTTTCGCCCCGGCCTTTGCGGCCGTGTGGGCTCTCCAAGCAATCTCGGCTTGTCTGACTGAGATTAATGCTGTCACGCGGAATTCTGCTCTGCATGTTTCTTCCTTGACCTCTCAGGCATCAGCATTTTCGTCCTACGCCATGAACGCCGTCCTGGACTCCACTAGCCGTACGGCTGTAGCATCCGCTAACTCCGTGGCAGTCCGCAGGGCCATGTGGCTGCGCGAATGGAAAGCAGACTCTGCTTCCAAAAGATTCTTAACTGGTTTGCCTTTTTCTGGCGACCGTTTATTTGGCGAACGGTTGGATGAGGTTATTAAGGAATCCTCGGGAAAGGACTCCTCCTTACCCCAGTCCAAACCTAAGAGACCCCAGCAGAGAAAAATCCAGTCGAGGTTTCGGTCCTTTCGTCCCTCCGCCAAGCCCCAATCCTCTTCGTCCAACCGGCCGGAGAAAGGCCGGAGGAACTCCTATGCGTGGCTGTCCAAGTCACGCCCCCAAAAGGCCGCGGGAGGCACTGCCTCCAAGACGGCCTCCTCATGACTCTCGGCCTTACCTAGCCACATCCTCGGTCGGTTGCAGGCTCTCCCGCTTTGGCGACGCCTGGTGGCCACACGTTCAAGACCGATGGGTGAGAGACATTCTGTCTCATGGTTACAGGATAGAGTTCAGCTCTCGACCTACGACTCGTTTCTTCAGAACCTCCCCACCCCCCGCACAGGCCGATGCACTTTTTCAGGCAGTGGACGCTCTAAAGAGCGAAGGAGTTGTGATTCCCGTTCCCATTCAGGAACGTGGTCGCGGATTTTACTCCAACTTCTTCGTGGTGCCAAAAAAGGACGGGTCATTCCGTCCCGTTCTGGACCTCAAGCTGCTCAACAGACATGTGAGAACCAGACTGTTTCGGATGGAATCTCTCCGCTCGGTCATCGCCTCGATGTCACAAGGAGACTTCCTAGCATCGATCGACATCAAGGATGCTTATCTCCATGTGCCGATCACACCCGAACATCAACGTTTCCTGCGTTTCGCCATCGGGGACGAACACCTCCAGTTCGTCGCATTGCCCTTCGGCCTGGCGACAGCCCCACGGGTTTTCACCAAAGTCAAGGCATCCGTCGTGGCGGTCCTGCACTCTCAGGGCCACTCGGTGATCCCCTACTTGGACGATCTCCTAGTCAGAGCCCCTTCTCGGGTGGCGTGTCAACAAAGTCTTACCGTCACTCTGGCGACTCTCCAGCGGTTCGGGTGGATCATCAATTTCCCGAAATCCAAGTTGACGCCGACCCAATCACTGACTTACCTCGGGATGGAGTTTCAGACCCAGCCAGCGTTAGTCAAGCTACCGCGGGACAAACATCTTTCTCTGCAGGCGGGGGTGCAATCACTTCTTCGGAGTCAGTCACACCCCTTAAGGCGCCTCATGCACTTCCTGGGGAAGATGGTTGCAGCTATGGAAGCAGTGCCGTTCGCGCAATTCCATCTACGGCCACTCCAATGGGACATTCTTCGCAAATGGGACAAGAGTTCGGCTTCCCTCGACAAGAATGTCTCTCTTTCCCTTGCAACCAAAACATCACTTCAGTGGTGGCTCCTACCCACATCTCTGTCTCGGGGAAAATCCTTCCTACCTCCAACCTGGGCCGTGGTCACCACGGACGCGAGTCTGTCAGGTTGGGGAGCGGTTTTTCTCCACCACAGGGCTCAAGGAACCTGGACTCCAATAGAATCGTCCCTTCAGATCAATATCCTGGAGATAAGGGCAGTATATCTAGCCCTATTGGCTTTCCATCGGTGGCTGGAGGGCAGGCAGATCCGAATCCAGTCGGACAACGCCACTGCCGTCGCCTACATCAACCACCAAGGCGGCACTCGCAGTCGTCAAGCCTTCCAGGAAGTCCGGCGGATTCTGCAATGGGTGGAAGTCACAGGCTCCACCATCTCCGCAGTTCACATCCCGGGCGTAGAAAACTGGGAAGCAGATTTTCTCAGTCGTCAGGGCATGGACGCGGGGGAATGGTCTCTTCACCCAGACGTGTTTCGAGAGATCTGTCGCCGCTGGGGAACGCCGGACGTCGATCTCATGGCGTCACGACACAACAACAAGGTCCCGGCCTTCATAGCACGGTCTCAGGATCACAGAGCTCTGGCAGCGGACGCTTTAGTACAGGATTGGTCGCAGTTTCGACTGCCTTATGTGTTTCCCCCTCTGGCAATGCTACCCAGGGTACTACGCAAGATCAGGTCCGACTGCCGTCGCGCCATTCTCGTCGCTCCAGACTGGCCGAGGCGGTCGTGGTATCCGGATCTGTGGCATCTCACGGTGGGTCAACCGTGGGCACTTCCAGACCGCCCAGACTTGCTGTCACAAGGTCCGTTTTTCCATCTGAATTCTGTGGCCCTCAACCTGACTGTGTGGCCATTGAGTCCTGGCTCCTAGCGTCTTCAGGGTTGTCTCAGGATGTTATTGCCACCATGAGACAAGCCAGGAAGCCAACGTCCGCCAATATCTATTACAGGTCTTGGCAAATCTTCTTATCCTGGTGCTCTGATAACGGCCTTCCTCCATGGCCGTTTGCCTTACCCACATTCCTTTCATTCCTACAATCTGGAATGGACAAGGGTTTGTCCCTAGGCTCTCTCAAGGGCCAAGTATCGGCGCTCTCCGTGTTTTTTCAAAAGCGTCTAGCCAGGCTTCCGCAGGTCCGTACGTTCCTGCAGGGGGTTTGCCACATAGTCCCACCTTACAAACGTCCGTTGGAACCTTGGGATCTTAACAGGGTCCTGACGGCTCTTCAAAAGCCGCCTTTTGAGCCGCTGCGGGATGTCTCGCTCTCCCGTCTTTCTCAGAAGGTGGCCTTCCTGGTGGCAGTCACATCACTTCGGAGAGTGTCTGAGCTTGCAGCTTTGTCATGCAAAGCCCCCTTCCTGGTTTTCCACCAGGATAAGGTGGTTCTGCGTCCTGTCCCGGAATTTCTCTCTAAGGTGGTATCCCCTTTTCATCTAAATCAGGATATCTCCTTGCCTTCCTTTTGCCCTAATCCAATTCACTAGTGTGAAAAGGATTTGCACTCTTTGGATCTAGTGAGAGCACTCCGGTTCTACGTGTCTCGCACGGCGCCCCTGCGCCGTTCAGACGCGCTCTTTGTCCTTGTCGCTGGCCAGCGTAAGGGCTCTCAGGCCTCCAAGTCCACCTTGTTTAGGTGGATCAAGGAACCGATTCTCGAGGCCTACCGTACTTCTGGGCTTCCGCCCCCTTCAGGGTTGAAAGCCCATTCTACCACAGCCGTAGGTGCGTCCTGGGCATTGCGGCACCGGGCGACGGCTCAGCAGGTGTGTCAGGCAGCTACGTGGTCTAGTCTGCACACTTTCACGAAGCACTATCAAGTGCATACCTATGCTTCGGCAGACGCCAGTCTAGGTAGGCGAGTCCTCCAGGCGGCGGTTGCCCACCTGTAAGAGGGGGCCGTTTTCGGCTCTCTTTATTGAGGTATTGTTTTTACCCACCCAGGGACTGCTTTTGGACATCCCAATTGTCTGGGTCTCCCAATGGAGCGACAAAGAAAAAGGGAATTTTGTTTACTTACCGTAAATTCCTTTTCTTCTAGCTCCTATTGGGAGACCCAGCACCCGCCCCTGTGCCCTTCGGGCTAGTTGTTCTTTTGTGTTCACATGTTGTTGATGTTGAATTGTTCTTTTGGTTCATGGTTTCAGTTCTCCGAACATCCTTCGGATTGAATTTACCTTAGACCAATTTATAAGTTTCCTCCTTCCTGCTTTTGCACCAAAACTGAGGAGCCCGTGGTCCACGGGAGGGTGTATAGGCAGAGGGGAGGGGTTACACTTTTTTAAAAGTGTAATACTTTGTGTGGCCTCCGGAGGCAGAAGCTATACACCCAATTGTCTGGGTCTCCCAATAGGAGCTAGAAGAAAAGGAATTTACGGTAAGTAAACAAAATTCCCTTTTTTTATCACTTATTGTTAAGCCAAATTAAGTATGGTGACCAGCTGCTACTGCTAATGCATGTTATGACTTATTTTAATATGTACTGCTTTTTTTTACAGTTTATACATCATAATGCTCCTGTTATTTAGGCCCTTGTACCTTGATTAACTGCTCCCCCTGTCCCTACAAACCCCCCACATAGTATGTCCCCACACAACCCCCTATGCATTATGATGTGCCCCCACAGCCCCCCAACATTATGTCCCCTCACAGCCCCCAGACAGTATGTCCTCTTACCCTCCCTGGTATGATTTACCATCACAGTCTACCACTCAGTATGTCACCACACTGACCCTCACACGGTACGATGTCCCCACACACATTATAATGTACACACACAGCCCCCCATGCAATGCAATGTCCACATACAGTCCCTCACACAGTATAATGTCCCCACACAGCCCCCAACACATTATAATGTACACACACAGCCCCCCATGCAATGCAATGTCCACATACAGTCCCTCACACAGTATAATGTCCCCACACAGCCCCCAACACATTATAATGTACAAACACAGCCCCCCATGCAATGCAATGTCCACATACAGTCCCTCACACAGTATAATGTCCCCACACAGCCCCCAACACATTATAATGTTTACACACACAGCCCCCCATGCAATGCAATGTCCACATACAGTCCCTCACACAGTATGATGTCCCAACACAGCCCCCAACACATTATAATGTACACACACAGCCCCCCATGCAACGCAAAGTCCACATACAGTCCCTCACACAGTATAATGTCCCCACACAGCCCCCAACACATTATAATGTCCCCACACAGCCCCCAACACATTATAATGTACACACACAGCCCCCCATGCAATGCAATGTCCACATACAGTCCCTCACACAGTATAATGTCCCCACACAGCCCCCAACACATTATAATGTCCCCACACAGCCCCCAACACATTATAATGTACACACACAGCCCCCCATGCAATGCAATGTCCACATACAGTCCCTCACACAGTATGATGTCCCCACATATCCCCTCATATAGTATGATGTTCTTACACAGTCCATCACACAGAATGATGTCCTCACACAGCCCCCCACGCAATGCAATATCACTACACAGTATGATGTTTCCACAGTATCCTGCAATTGCTGACACATCAAAAAATAAATCTACTCAGCTAACCCCATTCCCAAGCTGCTCCAGTGTGCGCTGTGTACTGAGGCTCCGCATAGCAGGTGCGATGTAGTGACATCACGCCTGCGCTCTCACAGAGCCTCAATGGTGGGAGAGGGAGCTGATGGCTCTCTGCCCTCATTGTAGTCACCAGTTTCTGCATCCCAAAGAGTACATGAGACTTTCTTTTAAGAGTATATGACTTTTTCTCTTTTTAAACTTGCCTCCTAGTGGTCAGGGCCTAATACCGGCGTCACACGGGACGATTTATCGTGCGATCGCATGAGCGATCGCACCCGGCCCCGTCGTTTGTGCGTCACAGGCAATTCATTGCCTGGGTCGCACAAAGTCGTTAAACCCCCGTCACACGTACTTATCTCCCGCACGACCTCGCTGTGGGTGGGGAACATCCTCTTCCTGAAGGGGGAGTGACGTTCGGCGTCACAGCGACGTCACACAGCCGCCGGCCAATAGAAGCGGAGGGGCGGAGATGAGCGGGACCTAAACATCCCGCCCACCTCCTTCCTTCCGCATTGGCGGCGGGCGCAGGTAAGCTCCTGGGGTGAAACTATGCCGGATGTGGGTCACTAACGACGTGACCCCGATGACATATTGCCCGATATATCGTACCGTGTGACGCCGGCATTAGTAAAAGTAGCATTTGGCCAGTCCTCAGTTGCACCATGCACTCCTGCTTTTACCTACATACTATAGAGGTCTGTTCACAAAGTGTTTTTATATGGATTGTTCCAGTAGACAAATACATGGCTAAACACAGCTATCTTTTTGTTTATAGTAGGGTTTTTTGGACTTGATTTTTTACTCATCTTTTCAGTGTGGTTTTTTTCCCTCAAGTTATAATTTTAAGGCCAGATTCACATGAAGATTTTTATGTGATTTAGAAACCGATCCAGTTCAGTCTCCCCATCCTATACTCTTTGAATACTCCTTTATGTATAGTTTGAAGCCGACCTGCTTCAAAATTCACAGAAAAATCATCCATGAGAACCTAGTGTAAGGGAATGTACACACACGTTATTAGGCGCCTAATTGGATTTTGAAGCAGATCTCTTTCGAAATCCATGTTTAAAGGGAACCTGTCGGGTCCAATATGCACCCGATCCACGAGCAGTTCTGGGTGCATATTGCTAATCCCTAGCTTCACTTGTATCCAATCAAGAATACCATTGATGCAAAACATCCATACAACTATTTTATTAGTAAACAATATATAAAACATACCACTTGGCTTTTTAGGGCAAACATAAATGCAAAAACTGCACCCTCCATGAATTGGGGAGGGGCGGGTGGAGAAGCATCAAACCTATAGTAACTACAGTCAGGCACTAGCACAGTTGCCATACAGTACTGTAGATAGTCCTAATGGGGCTTTTAGCCAATTGAGCCAATGCAGATCAATACCAGGATCACATAAACATATCAGTAGTAGATTAACTATATACTGAGCACACAACATTTGTGGCATCACATCAATACATTGGCTAATTGGTACACACAATACACCAAGAGATCTGTATATCCCCTACTGGTCCAAATGTTCAGCGGCGCACACATTCAAACTATATGCAAAATTAAACAGAAAATAACACGTGTGCCATGGGACATCGGCGTGAGGTGTGGCTAACGTATAGTACACTTATAGCCACCTATACAGCTTGGTGCATAATTTAACACCCCATATTCTCAGATATCATAAATATCCTTTCTGTGCAGTGATTTAACATTGCACACCAATATTAGACACCCATTCGATCCAATAAATTCCATGACACACCAACATTAGATGCACTCAATGTGTCCATATTACTGGAGAGCAATATATACCCCTCACTGGCGACGGCATGCTGAACAAAATTTAAATAAAAAGTAATTTGTGCGCCGCAGGACACCGCCGCTAAATGTGGTAAGTATATAATACACTTTGAGGCTACTTTCACACTTGCGTTCAGCGGAGTCCGTAACTATGGAGAATAGCGCAGTCCGTTAATGCACTGCGCTATTCTCCATAGACTTGTATGGATGACGCACTGTAATGCAAGTGTCAGTGTTGCATCCGCCGGACGACGCAGCGTCGTTATTTTGACGCTGCGTCGGGCGGAAGGAACGCAGCATGTAACGTTTTTTTGAGCAGCGGAATCCTTTGGATTTCACTGCGCATGCTCTCTCTGGCTCCCGGCACCCGTAACTAGGTTACACATCGGGTAACCAAGGAACCCTGGTTACGTGTGCCGGGAGCCCGACACTTCCCCGCTCGGCTCCGCCCCCTCCCGCACTCACACACACAATCGCGCAAACACACACACACACACACACTCACCTGTCCCCCAGCGATGCAGTCCCGCGGCACTGACGTCCTCAGCCATGGCCCCGCTCGGCTCCAGCCACTTCGTACTCCACCCCCCGTACACATTGTCGGCGACAGAACGATCAGCTGATCACCCGGCGGCCGGCTACTGTGAGTGATCAGCTGATCACCCGACGGCCGGCTACTGTGAGTGATCAGCTGATCACCCGGCGGCCAGCTACTGTGAGTGATCAGCTGATCACCCGGCGGCCGGCTACTGTGAGTGATCAGCTGATCACCCGGCGGCCGGCTACTGTGAGTGATCGGCTGATCACCCGGCGGCCAGCTACTGTTAGCGATCAGCTGATCACCCGGCGGCCGGCTACTGTGAGTGATCGGCTGATCACCCGGCGGCCGGCTACTGTTAGCGATCAGCTGATCACCCGGCGGCCGGCTACTGTGAGTGATCAGCTGATCACCCGGTGGCCGGCTACTGTGAGTGATCAGCTGATCACCCGGCGGCTGGCTACTGTGAGTGATCAGCTGATCACCCGGTGGCCGGCTACTGTTAGCGATCAGCTGATCACCCGGCGGCCGGCTACTGTGAGTGATCAGCTGATCACCCGGTGGCCGGCTACTGTGAGTGATCAGCTGATCACCCGGCGGCTGGCTACTGTGAGTGATCAGCTGATCACCCGGTGGCCGGCTACTGTGAGTGATCAGCTGATCACCCGGCGGCCGGCTACTGTGAGTGATCGGCTGATCACCCGGCGGCCAGCTACTGTTAGCGATCAGCTGATCGTTCACAATAGTCTGCCGACGGTAAAAAAAACAAAACGGATTGCGTTGTTTTGCAGCATCCGTTGCATCTGTTGTGCCACTATATGCAACACATCCGTTGCATCCGTCACAGATTGCAATGCAACAGATACCGTTCAACGCAAGTGTGAAACTAGCCTTAACCACCCAGACACATTGCTATAGAGCATGATGTATAAATACACATTCCATGCCCTCAAATGCCATAAATATCTATTCAGTGCAGTAATTCACTATAGCACACCAGCATTAGGCACACCAGCATTAGGCATCCATTGAACATAGTAATTTTCTATAGCACATTAACATTAGATGTGCCTCATGTGTCCATGTTGCAGGGAAGCATATCAACCCAGTACTCAATTTAGATCCTATGTCCAGTGCATATATACCTCTTAACAGTCCACAGCCTAAACCAGCTGATATGCACTTAGGAGTAGGGGAATAGCTCCCCGCTAATTGCATAGACACATATAATAATATAATATATATATTAGGCTGGTTTCACACTACGTCTTTTTAACATCCGTTGAAAACGTTATTTTAGCGGAAAAGCGGATCCAGTGCAAATGTGTTTTCATTTCAATGCATTTGCAATGGACTTGCGTCCACCTGCGTTCACCTGCGTTTGCGTGCGTTATAGTGCGGATCCGGTGACTTGCAGTTTTTTAACATGTTTCAAAAACGCTACTTGTAGCGTTTTTGAGCTGCGTCAAAATACTGCAAGTCACCGGATCCGCACTATAACGCACGCGAACGCAGGTGAACGCTGGCGTGCTGATAGACAGGATCCTGCTTTTGTACTGAGCATGCCCAGAAAGTACTGAGCATGCCCAGAACCAGTCTCGCGTGATCTGTCTCTCTCTCTACTCCCTCCCTCACCCTCTCTCTCTCTATCTCTGTCTTTCCCCCTTCCTCCCTCCCTCCCTCTCCCCCACCTGAGAGCTGCGGACACTCGTAACCAAGGTAAATATCGCGTAACCACTTCTCTTAGTTACCCGATGTTTACGTTGGTTACGCGTGCAGGCAGCCCTGCTCCTAGCAGCTGCAGACACTCGTAACCAAGATAAATATCGGGTATCCAAGGCCGATGTTTACCTTGGTTACCAGCGTCTGCAGCTGTCAGAAGCCGGCTCCCAGTCTAGTTCCCCTCACTCCCGATCACATGACTCCAATGCCCGCCCCTAAACATCCAGTGCAGGATCCTGCAAAATAACAGATGCGTTTGCATACGTTATTTGCTGTAAAAGCAGGATCCGTACTTCCGCTAAAAAAACGTTTTCAGCGGATGTTAAAAAGACGTAGTGTGAAACTAGCCTTATACACACACACACACACACACACACATACATTTTTCCAAGAATGGTGGTGAGTGTGGAGGGCTTGAGGCAGGCCCGGACTGACAGGCGGGAGGGGCGGGACTTCTCCCGGTGGAGGGGTGGGGGGGCCGCCCCCCGCCTCTCCCACACTGCCTGCTGTTTAAAATTATTTTGTGGCTGCCGCCACCCGCCGGCCACCACTATAGCGGCGGGGTCCGGTGAGCGGCCCCTGCCGCCAATTTTCAATGCTGCTGGCCGCCGCCGCCACCAGGCGTTTCTGACGTGCGGCAGAGTAGAAGTGCTCTAGCAGACGGAAGCCATCCTTCCAGGACCTGCGATGATGTCATGTGCCCATGTGACTGTGCGGGAGGAGACACAGGAGGCCGGGCAGAAAGAAACAGAAGATAATGATATTGATTCCTGACAGAGATTGGGACACATGACTGGTAATGAGAAAAGAGGGGACATGAGGGGGAGGGGGTGCAGGGTGAGGGGCATATGAGGCCTACAGACTGTGACAGAAGCATGTGAAGGGGTGCAGAGTTTTTGAGAGGGGTAAATTGGATTACATGCAGGGTGAGGTATGTGGAGCAGGGTGTGTGGGATATGGGGGTGTAGTGTGTGTGATATGGGGGTGCAGGCTGTATGAAGAGCAGGGTGTGTGACATGGGGGAGCAGTGTGTGTGATATGGGGGTGCAGGCTGTATGAAGAGCAGGGTGTGTGACATGGGGGAGCAGTGTGTGTGATATGGGGGTGCAGGCTGTATGGGGAGCAGGATGTGTGACATATGGGGGTGTAGTGTGTGTGATATGGGGGGTGCAGGCTGTATGGGGAGCAGGATGTGTGACATATGGGGGTGTAGTGTGTGTGATATGGGGGGTGCAGGCTGTATGGGGAGCAGGATGTGTGACATATGGGGGTGTAGTGTGTGTGATATGGGGGGTACAGGCTGTATGGGGAGCAGGATGTGTGACATATGGGGGTGTAGTGTGTGTGATATGGGGGGTGCAGGCTGTATGGGGAGCAGGATGTGTGACATATGGGGGTGTAGTGTGTGTGATATGGGGGGTGCAGGCTGTATGGGGAGCAGGATGTGTGACATATGGGGGTGTAGTGTGTGTGATATGGGGGTGCAGGCTGTATGGGGAGCAGGATGTGTGACATATGGGGGTGTAGTGTGTGTGATATGGGGGTGCAGGCTGTATGGGGAGCAGGATGTGTGACATATGGGGGTGTAGTGTGTGTGATATGGGGGTGCAGGCTGTATGGGGAGCAGGATGTGTGACATATGGGGGTGTAGTGTGTGTGATATGGGGGTGCAGGCTGTATGGGGAGCAGGATGTGTGACATATGGGGGTGTAGTGTGTGTGATATGGGGGTGCAGGCTGTATGAAGAGCAGGGTGTGTGACATGGGGGAGCAATGTGTGTGATATGGGGGTGCAGGCTGTATGGGGAGCAGGATGCGTGACATGGGGGTGCAGTGTGTGTGTTATGGGGGGTGCAGGCTGTATGGGGAGCAGGATGTGTGACATATGGGGGTGTAGTGTGTATGTGATATGGGGGGTGCAGGCTGTATGGGGAGCAGGGTGAGTGAGATATGCGGGTGTAGTGTGTGTTATGGGGGGTGCAGGCTGTATGGGGAGCAGGATGTGTGACATATGGGGGTGTAGTGTGTGTGATATGGGGGGTACAGGCTGTATGGGGAGCAGGATGTGTGACATATGGGGGTGTAGTGTGTGTGTGATGGACCCGTGGAAGCACCCCTAGTGGTGTGAAACGGTGCCGTTGCCCAGCGTGCTCCCTCCCCCCTTTTGCCTGCCTTTTGTATGCACGAATGAAGAATGAATAAAGCAGTGTTTTATCGGTGCGTGCTGCCAGCCTATTTCATTGATGATAAAAATATAGCATCTGCCCAACAATGGTATCATTAAAAACATCAGCTCAAGACGCAAAAATTAAGTCATCACTGAGCCCCAGATCCCGAAAAATGAGAACGCTGCGGTTTTTGGAAAATGGCGCAAAAAATGTGCAACTTTTTTTGGACAAACGTCTGATTTTTTTTAACCCCTTAGATAACAGTAAACCTTTACATGTTTAGTGTCAACAAACTCGCACCGACCTGAGGCATCACAGCGACACCCACACACCAGTTTTACCATATAGTGAACATGGAGAATAAAATATCCTAAAAGCAATCGTGCAATCTCACTTTCTTTTAAAATTCTTCCGCACTTGGAATTTGTTTGCCATTTTCCAGCGCACTATATGATAAAATGTATGGTTTAATTTAAAAGTACAACACGTCCCGCAAAAAATAAGCCCTTATATGGCAAGATTGACGGAAAAATAAAACAGTTACGGCTCTTCAAAGAAGGGCGCAAAAAACTAAAATGGAAAATCGCCCGGGAGTGAAGGGGTTAATGAGATGGGATGGTTTTACGAATATTTTTCATAAGGAAAGACAGTGTGGGGGACAAAATTCATGGTGGAGGGATGGTGCAGTGGTCATAGTATATGAGTGGGGCAGTATGGAGGCCATGTATCATAAGGGGGACAATGCAGGGTCACTTTTTTGTCAGGGAGCATAGTGGGGGAATTATTTTTTTCAGCTGCACAGTATAAGGGTTATTTAGTGCACAATATATGGGTTATTTAGTGCACAGTATTTTTGGATATTTTTTATTTAGGTGTAATAATGACAATAATTTTTTAGGGCATCGTGTTAGGATATGTTGTGGAAAACCAGAGAAGATGGAAGTCTGCGGAGACGAGCTGTGGATGTCCAAGGTCATCATGGCGTCTGGACCAGATGAAGAAGAACGGGATGAGACCATTACAATCTGAGAAGAAGTCACCAATAAGGTACCTGGATCTAAGGGAGTATTTATACTGGACAACAGGGCCGGACTGGGACTAAAATTCAGCCCTGGCATTTGGGGGTGCACAGGCCCACTTTTCGCGTGTTGAATGTGTAATATCTTTGTGGACTTGTAGATTGTGTAACACGACCATATAACATGCAGTCACGGCTGCGTCCAGTATTACAGCTCAGGCCTATTTATTGCTCTTAGTAGCAGGACCTGGTGAAGCCGCTATTTTCCCGACAGAGCTGGGTCTCGCAGATAATGAAGAGGATGCTGCTCTCCATACAATGCTGCAGTCCAGTGGCATAACTAGAGTTTGAAGGGCCCCGGTGCAAAGTTTGGACCTGGGCCCCCCCAACTGTACACGACACTCGGGGTATGGGATAGTGTCGCTGACACTTGGCTCTTTCCTTCAGCACCCAGGTTTCCCATGATCTGAAGTCTCTATCAGCAGCTTTCCTATGTTCTGCTTTACATCTTGTCCTCATCATCTACCTTCTGCATGCTCTGCTATACATCTTTCCCTAAGCACCCAGCTTTCCCATGCTCTGCTATACATCATTCCCTCAGCACCCAGCTTTCCCATGCTCTGCTATACATCATTCCCTCAGCACCCAGCTTTCTCATGCTCTGCTATACATCTTTCCGTCAGCACCCAGCTTTCCCATGCTCTGCTATACATCTTTCCGTCAGCACCCAGCTTTCCCATGCTCTGCTATACATCATTCCCTCAGCACCCAGCTTTCCCATGCTCTGCTATACATCATTCCCTCAGCACCCAGCTTTCCCATGCTCTGCTATACATCATTCCCTCAGCACCCAGCTTTCCCATGCTCTGCTATACTCTTTCCCTCAGCACCCAGCTTTCCCATGCTCTGCTATACATCTTTCCGTCAGCACCCAGCTTTCCCATGCTCTGCTATACATCATTCCCTCAGCACCCAGCTTTCCCATGCTCTGCTATACATCATTCCCTCAGCACCCAGCTTTCCCATGCTCTGCTATACATCATTCCCTCAGCACCCAGCTTTCCCATGCTCTGCTATACTCTTTCCCTCAGCACCCAGCTTTCCCATGATATCAGAACATGAGAAAGCTGGATGCTGAGGTGCTGAGCGGAAAGAGCTTCTTTTCCTCAGCACAAAACTTTCCCATGCAATGCTTTATCTTTGTCCCCTTCATATATAGTTCTCCAAATACTATAATGACCCCCACATACCCTTCCATATAGTATAATGGGTCCCATATAAACCTTCATATATTAGAATGCACCCCCATAGTCCTCCAAGTATTCTAATACACTTTACATAGTCCTCCATATAATACACATCCCACAGTCCTCGATTTAAGATAATACACATCCCATAGTCCTCCATATAAGGCACAACCCATAATCCTCAATATAGTATAATGCACACCCCATAATCCTCAATATAGTATAATGCACACTCTATAATCCTCCATATAAATGCACACCCCATAATCCTCCATATAGTATAATGCACACACCATAATCCTCCATATAAATGCACACCCCATAATCCTCCATATAGTATAATGCACACCCCATAATCCTCCATATAGTATAATGCACACACCATAATCCTTCATATAAATGCACACACCATAACCCTCCATATAATTGCACACACCATAATCCTCCATATAAATGCACACTCCATAATCCTCCATATAAATGCACACCCCATAATCCTCCATATAGTATAATGCACACACCATAATCCTCCATATAAATGCACACCCCATAATCCTCCATATAGTATAATGCACACCCCATAATCCTCCATATAGTATAATGCACACTCCATAATACTCCATATAAATGCACACACCATAATCCTCCATATAAATGCACACCCCATAATCCTCCATATAGTATAATGCACACACCATAATCCTCCATATAAATGCACACACCATAATCCTCCATATAGTATAATGCACACTCCATAATCCTCCATATAAATGCAAACACCATAATCCTGCATATAAATGCGCACACCATAATCCTCCATATAAATGCACACCCCATAATCCTCCATATAAATGCACACTCCATAATCCTCCATATAAATGCACACTCCATAATCCTCCATATAAATGCACACCCCATAATCCTCCATATAGTATAATGCACACACCATAATCCTCCATATATATGCACACCCCATAATCCTCCATATAGTATCATGCACACACCATAATCCTCCATATAAATGCACACCCCATAATCCTCCATATAGTATAATGCACACGCCATAATACTCCATATAAATGCACACACCATAATCCTCCATATAGTATAATGCACACACCATAATCCTCCATATAAATGCACACCCCATAATCCTCCATATAGTATAATGCACACTCTATAATCCTCCATATAAATGCACACCCCATAATCCTCCATATAGTATAATGCACACACCATAATCCTCCATATGAATGCACACCCCATAATCCTCCATATAGTATAATGCACACACCATAATCCTCCATATAAATGCACACCCCATAATCCTCCATATAGTATAATGCACACTCCATAATCCTCCATATAAATGCACACCCCATAATCCTCCATATAGTATAATGCACACACCATAATCCTCCATATAAATGCACACCCCATAATCCTCCATATAGTATAATGCACACTCCATAATCTTCCATATAAATGCACACCCCATAATCCTCCATATAGTATAATGCACACACCATAATCCTCCATATAAATGCACACCCCATAATCCTCCATATAGTATAATGCACACACCATAATCCTCCATATAAATGCACACCCCATAATCCTCCATATAGTATAATGCACACACCATAATCCTCCATATAAATGCACACCCCATAATCCTCCATATAGTATAATGCACACTCCATAATCCTCCATATAAATGCACACCCCATAATCCTCCATATAGTATAATGCACACACCATAATCCTCCATATAAATGCACACCCCATAATCCTCCATATAGTATAATGCACACACCATAATCCTCCATATAAATGCACACACCATAATCCTCCATATAGTATAATGCACACTCCATAATCCTCCATATAAATGCACACCCCATAATCCTCCATATAGTATAATGCACACACCATAATCCTCCATATAAATGCACACACCATAATCCTCCATATAGTATAATGCACACTCCATAATACTCCATATAAATGCAGACACCATAATACTCCATATAGTATAATGCACACTCTATAATTCTCCATATAAATGCACACCCCATAATCCTCCATATAGTATAATGCACACACCATAATACTCCATATAAATGCACACACCATAATCCTCCATATAAATGCACACACCATAATCCTCCATATAAATGCACACCCCATAATCCTCCATATAGTATAATGCACACCCCTATAATCCTCCATATAGTATAATGCACCCCCATAGACCTCTGGTTACCGTTTACTCATTGATTAAAAAAAATAAAAACATGTCCTCACCAGAGGCGTAGCTGGGTTTCAGCTCAGAGCTTGTGTAGACACCCGGATTTTTGGCCCGAGTGTGATCTGACAAAACATCGGATCGCACTCGGACCAATGTTTTCCAATGAGGCCGTGGTTATGTTCAATTTTGTTCTTGGACCGAGTGGTCTGGGAAAACAAATTGCAGCGTGCATGCGCACAATGATACAGTTAAGTGTAGCGGCAGGGCCGTAGTTGGGGTTCATGCTGCCCTTACCAGTAAGTCAGTCTAAAGCCTCATGCCGATGTGGCTAGAAGTATGCAAATCACACGCTTGTGGTCACATGACGGCCGCTCTCACCGCCGGCACTGGAAAACCCTGACAGCTCGCTGTGCGCATGCAATGAGGATTCACATGTCTGCAGTCACAGGCCGGTAAACTGCCAATCAGCTTCATATAATCAAACGGTCAATGATCATTTAAAAGGAATCTGACAGCAGGTATTTTCCCTCTAATCTGAGAGCAGCATAACATAGGGGCAGAGATCCTGATTCCAGCAATGTGTCACTTACTCAGCTGCTTAGTGTAGTTTTGATAAAAGCACTGATTAATCAGCAGCAGATTATCATTACAGGACTACTTGGCTTGATGCCAGGTAGTCCAGCATATTCATGAGCTGTTATCTGCAGCAGAGAAAACATTGATTTTTATCAAAATGACAGCAAACAGTTCAGTAAGTGACACATCACTGGAATCAGGGTCTCTGTCTCTACATTATGCTGCTCTCACATGGGGGAGCAAATCCTGGTGACAGATTCCCTTTAAAAGAGGGATTGTCCAGTATAAATACTCCCTTAGATCCAGGTACCTTATTGGTGACTTCTTCTCAGATTGTAATGGTCTCATCCCATTCTTCTTCATCTGGTCCAGACGCCATGATGACCTTGGACATCCACAGCTCGTCTCCGCAGACTTCCATCTTCTCTGGTTTTCCACAACATATCCTAACACGATGCCCTAAAAAATTAGTGTCATTATTACACCTAAATAAAAAATATCCATACATACTGTGCACTAAATAACCCATATATTGTGCACTAAATAACCCTTATACTGTGCAGCTGAAAAAAATAATTCCCCCACTATGCTCCCTGACAAAAAAGTGACCCTGCATTGTCCCCCTTATGATACATGGCCTCCATACTGCCCCACTATGACCACTGCACCATCCCTCCACCATGAATTATGCGCCCCACACTGTCTTTCCTTATGAAAAATATTCGTAAAACCATCCCATCTCATTAACCCCTTCACCCCCGGGCAATTTTCCATTTTAGTTTTTTGCGCCCTTCTTTGAAGAGCCGTAACTTTTTTATTTTTCCGTCAATCTTGCCATATAAGGGCTTATTTTTTGCGGGACGTGTTGTACTTTTAAATTAAACCATACATTTTATCATATAGTGCTCTGGAAAATGGCAAACAAATTCCAAGTGCGGAAGAATTTTAAAAGAAAGTGAGATTGCAAGATTGCTTTTAGGATATTTTATTCCCCATGTTCACTATATGGTAAAACTGGTGTGTGGGTGTCGCTGTGATGCCTCAGGTCGGTGCGAGTTTGTTGACACTAAACATGTAAAGGTTTACTGTTATCTAAGGGGTTAAAAAAATCAGACGTTTGTCCAAAAAAAGTTGCAAATTTTTTGCGCCATTTTCCAAAAACCGCAGCGTTCTCATTTTTCGGGATCTATGGCTCAGTGATGACTTAATTTTTGCGTCTTGAGCTGATGTTTTTAATGATACCATTGTTGGGCAGATGCTATATTTTTATCATCAATGAAATAGGCTGGCAGCACGCACCGATAAAACACTGCTTTATTCATTCTTCATTCGTGCATACAAAAGGCAGGCAAAAGGGGGGAGGGAGCACGCTGGGCAACGGCACCGTTTCACACCACTAGGGGTGCTTCCACGGGTCCATCACACACACACTACACCCCCATATGTCACACACCCTGCTCTTCATACAGCCTGCACCCCCATATCACACACACTACACCCCCATATGTCACACATCCTGCTCCCCATACAGCCTGCACCCCCCATAACACACACTACACCCGCATATCTCACTCACCCTGCTCCCCATACAGCCTGCACCCCCCATATCACATACACACTACACCCCCATATGTCACACATCCTGCTCCCCATACAGCCTGCACCCCCCATATCACACACACTGCACCCCCATATGTCACACATCCTGCTCCCCATACAGCCTGCACCCCCCCATAACACACACACTGCACCCCCATGTCACGCATCCTGCTCCCCATACAGCCTGCACCCCCCATATCACACACACTGCACCCCCATATGTCACACATCCTGCTCCCCATACAGCCTGCACCCCCATATCACACACACTACACCCCCATATGTCACACATCCTGCTCCCCATACAGCCTGCACCCCCATATCACACACACTACACCCCCATATGTCACACATCCTGCTCCCCATACAGCCTGCACCCCCATATCACACACTACACCCGCATATCTCACACACCCTGCTCTTCATACAGCCTGCACCCCCATATCACACACACTGCTCCCCCATGTCACACACCCTGCTCTTCATACAGCCTGCACCCCCATATCACACACACTACACCCCCATATCCCACACACCCTGCTCCACATACCTCACCCTGCATGTAATCCAATTTACCCCTCTCAAAAACTCTGCACCCCTTCACATGCTTCTGTCACAGTCTGTAGGCCTCATATGCCCCTCACCCTGCACCCCCTCCCCCTCATGTCCCCTCTTTTCTCATTACCAGTCATGTGTCCCAATCTCTGTCAGGAATCAATATCATTATCTTCTGTTTCTTTCTGCCCGGCCTCCTGTGTCTCCTCCCGCACAGTCACATGGGCACATGACATCATCGCAGGTCCTGGAAGGATGGCTTCCGTCTGCTAGAGCACTTCTACTCTGCCGCACGTCAGAAACGCCTGGTGGCGGCGGCGGCCAGCAGCATTGAAAATTGGCGGCAGGGGCCGCTCACCGGACCCCGCCGCTATAGTGGTGGCCGGCGGGTGGCGGCAGCCACAAAATAATTTTAAACAGCAGGCAGTGCGGGAGAGGCGGGGGGCGGCCCCCCCACCCCTCCACCGGCCAGCCCACCAGGAGAAGTCCCGCCCCTCCCGCCTGTCAGTCCGGGCCTGCTGGACAATCCCTCTTTTAAAGGGAATCTGTC
Source organism: Anomaloglossus baeobatrachus (assembly GCF_048569485.1). Taxonomy (NCBI): domain Eukaryota; kingdom Metazoa; phylum Chordata; class Amphibia; order Anura; family Aromobatidae; genus Anomaloglossus; species Anomaloglossus baeobatrachus. Next base: position 115,657,453 of record NC_134364.1, read on the forward strand.
ACCAGGATTTGCTCCCCCATGTGAGAGCAGCATAATGTAGAGACAGAGACCCTGATTCCAGTGATGTGTCACTTACTGAACTGTTTGCTGTCATTTTGATAACAATCAATGTTTTCTCTGCTGCAGATAACAGCTCATGAATATGCTGGACTACCTGGCATCAAGCCAAGTAGTCCTGTAATGATAATCTGCTGCTGATTAATCAGTGCTTTTATCAAAACTACACTAAGCAGCTGAGTAAGTGACACATTGCTGGAATCAGGATCTCTGCCCCTATGTTATGCTGCTCTCAGATTAGAGGGAAAATACCTGCTGTCAGATTCCTTTTAAATGATCATTGACCGTTTGATTATATGAAGCTGATTGGCAGTTTACCGGCCTGTGACTGCAGACATGTGAATCCTCATTGCATGCGCACAGCGAGCTGTCAGGGTTTTCCAGTGCCGGCGGTGAGAGCGGCCGTCATGTGACCACAAGCGTGTGATTTGCATACTTCTAGCCACATCGGCATGAGGCTTTAGACTGACTTACTGGTAAGGGCAGTGTCACGAACCACCGGGGGGGTCACTCAGAAATCCCCCGCGCTGGCTACCAGTACGTCACAATCGGGGGGTAACAAGTGGGGGTCACCCCTCCTTTATACCTCCCGACCGACAGACAGAGCACGTGATGCGCTCTCTAGCGCCCCTCTTATAGTCAGGCCAATTATGGAATTGCCCGACGATAAGCAAGGAGGCCGCTATACTACTTATGCCGATTATTGAAGGGTCCCCGGTGAGAGTAGGGTATATATTCCCCCGACCTCCGCGGGCGGAATATATAAAACCTCCCCGAATCTCACTGGCCTCCCCACAATAATCCTTGGCACAAACTCGCTGCCACCAACCGATTTACGGTAACTATTAGCCGAACACACAGACGTGGGATTCAAGATCGAGATAACAGAACAGCCCAAGATTAATTATATAATTTAATCAGCCTAAAGCACACTAGAAACTACAATATATACAATAGGGAATCTACAGAATATACATAGGTCAGAGTACAGTTACAGATAAAGCATGGTTTACAAACAGGTATGCAATTCAATCAGTTACCTTGTGCGTCTGGCCACAGGGGGACGCTGTAGACCAGGTTTCCAGGAACTCCCACAGATGTTTCCTACACGTGACCCCCAGCGAAAGAACCCTGGAAAATGGCCGAAGTAGGGTTATCAACCTGGGCAAATCCAGGTCCCCTCCTACCTTAGTGACCTCAGAGGGAGCACTGCTCCACCCCTGGCTGGAGTTATGGACAATCCACAACATGGAATATGGGCCATAACTTTGCCTGGGAGCGTCGTAGGCGGACGCCAATGCTCTCATTGTGACAGTTATGAATTTAGCTACAGAATGAGAGGACTCATGACTCGTCTACTAGTTCCACATTGGCTGATATCACGCCTGGGGTATTTCCCAAGCTCCCGCTCCCATAAAAAGGGTGTGCCAGCATCGTCCGCATGCGGAGACACCATTTTTATGGTTGCCATATTTATCGGAAATATGGCTTGCGAGATTTGAACCATTTTTTACTGGAGTCGTTCTGTCTGGATACTTCCAAGCTTGCTAATTAGATAGCAGCTCCTACCACAGGGTCACGGCAGGGAGTCATCCTGTGTCCATTGTTCCCACATCACCTAATTTCCATATCATAGGAGATGGCCATGGGATGTGACACCTTCACAGATGCTGGACATTGAGGACAAGAAGAAAGGGGGGGCACTGCCAGGGAGTGATGAGCGATTATGACTGGAAGTCATAATTCATCTTCATATCCCGGGATTTGCCTCACACCTCCCCCCTTTTGAGGGCGCTAGGGGGCAGCACACTCCGGTGTTCCCCCGTGCGCCCGTCCGCGACCTCTCCTTGTCGGGACAGCCCGTCTGCGTTACCGTGGTCACGGCCCCTTTTGTGGCGAATGGTGAAGTGGTATTGCTGGAGCGCAAGGCTCCATCGCAACAATCGCCCATTCGTCCCAGAGACGGTGTGCAACCAGCTGAGGGGAATGTGGTCCGTCTCCACGATGAAGTGGCGCCCGTATAGATAGGGTTGCAGACGCTGCAGAGCCCACACTATGGCCAGGCACTCCTTCTCCATCGTGGAATAGGCCACTTCCCTTGGTAACAGCTTCCTGCTCAGGTACAAGACTGGGTGCTCTTGGCTCGCAGAGTCCACCTGGCTGAGCACCGCACCGAGGCCGAAGTCACTGGCGTCGGTCTGTACTACAAACGGCCGCGTGAAGTCGGCTGCCTGTAGCACGGGCGGGCTGGACAGGGCGTCCTTTAGGGCCTGGAAGGCTGTCTCGCAGTCCATTGTCCAATCGACTGCAGAGGGCAGCTTCTTCTTGGTGAGGTCCGTCAAGGGCTTTGCCAGGCTACTATAGCGTGGAACAAACCTCCTATAGTACCCGGCGGTCCCCAAGAAGGACATCACCTGCTTCTTGGTCCTGGGGGTGGGCCAGGATGCGATGGCCTCCACTTTCTCAGGCTCGGGCTTCAGTGTTCTCCCGCCTACCCGGTGACCGAGGTACTGGACCTCGCTCATGGCCAGCTGACACTTTCCCGGCTTGATGGTCAAACCTGCCTGGTGGATCCGCCTGAGCACCTGTGCTAGATGCTCTAGGTGATCTTCCCAGGTGGGACTGAAGACGGCAATGTCATCCAGGTACGCGGCCGCGTACCCTTCAAGTCCCTTGAGCAGGGTGTTGACCATCCGCTGGAAAGTGGCAGGGGCATTCCTCATCCCGAATGGCATCACCGTGGACTCGTACAGTCCAAATGGGGTAATAAAGGCAGAGCGTTCCCTGGCCTTGCGAGTCAGGGGGATCTGCCAATATCCCCGGCTCAGATCCATGATGGTCAGGTACTGAGCCCCGGCCAACTGATCGAGCAGGTCATCGATGCGTGGCATTGGGTACGCATCGGCGACCGTGACAGCATTGAGCCCCCTGTAGTCCACGCAGAACCGAGTGGTTCGGTCCTTCTTAGGGACGAGGACTACAGGCGAGGCCCAAGCGCTGTTGGATGCCTGGATCACCCCCAGCTTCAGCATCTCGTCAATCTCCTGGCGCATGTGTTGCTGCACCTCCAGGGAGACCCGATATGCTGAACGCCGGATCGGGGGATGATCCCCAGTGTCCACGTGATGGACAGCCAAGTTAGTCCTTCCGGGCTGGTTGGTAAACAACCCCCGGAAGGGGTGTAGGGTGGCCCACAGCTGGGACCGTTGGTCCTCCAAGAGCTGGTGGCCAACCTCCACATCCTCAATGGATCCGCCTGCCCTAACCTGGGCTAGCATATCCAAGAGGGTTTCCGCTTCTCCCTCCTCGGGCAGGTTGCACACGGGGAGCGCACATGCCTCCCGCTCATGATGTGCCTTCATCATGTTCACATGGAAGGGCTTCCGCCTTCCACGGGCAGGGTCCAGGGTGACCAGGTACGTCACAGGGTTGAGCTGCTGGTACACGAGGTATGGGCCTTCCCAGGCTGCCTGAAGCTTGTCCTGTGGTACGGGGACCAGTACCCACACCTTTTGACCCACTTGGTAGGTCCTCTCACAAGCGTTCTGGTCGTACCAACGCTTCTGATCGGCCTGGGCTTGAGCCATATTGTCGTGTACCAGTTGCGTCAAGGCCTGCATTTTGTCCCGGAAGCGCATGACATACTCGATAACCGACACTCCAGGGGTGGCCAAATCCCCTTCCCAAGCCTCTTTCACCAGAGCCAGGGGGCCCCGCACACGTCGCCCGGACAGGAGCTCAAACGGTGAGAATCCTGTTGAGGCCTGTGGAACCTCCCGGTAAGCAAATAACAGGTGTGGGAGATACCGCTCCCAGTCACGCCCATGGGAGTCGACCAACATCTTAAGCATCTGCTTTAAGGTGCCATTAAACCGCTCGCACAGGCCATTAGTCTGTGGATGGTACGGGCTGGCCACCAGATGTCGCACCTGGACTTGCTTACAGAGGGCCTCCATCAGCTGGGACATGAATTGGGTCCCCCGGTCAGTGAGCATTTCCTGGGGAAAACCCACTCGGGAGAAAATCTCCAGCAATGCGGTGGCCACCTTGTCAGCCCGAATGGACGACAAGGCCACTGCTTCTGGGTACCGGGTGGCATAGTCCACTACCGTCAGTATGAAGCGTTTCCCGGAGCTGCTGGGGATGGCCAGCGGGCCGACCAGATCCACAGCCACCCTCCTGAAAGGCTCATCGATGATGGGCAGAGATACCAGTGGGGCTTTGGGGTGTGGCCCCGCCTTCCCCACTCTCTGACAGGTTTCACACGAACGGCAGTAGGCAGCCACATCGGCCCCCATTTTTGGCCAGTAGAAATGCTGGTTTAACCTGGCCTTGGTCTTAGCGATCCCTAGGTGTCCGGCCATCGGAATCTCATGTGCGATCCGCAACAACTCCGTTCGGAACGGATAGGGTACCACCAACTGTCGGTCCCTGGGCCACGCCTCCGGTGAACCCTGCTGGACCGTGGCCCGGTACAGCCGTCCTTGGTCCCAGACCACTCGCTCCGGGTCCGAGTCCGAGGGAGGCTGTGCCGCCTGCTCCTTAAGAGCTTTCAGGCTGTCGTCAGCTTCTAACGCTGCCTGAAACCCCTGACTAGATGTGGCCAGAATCGACGAGACTGTCACATCTTCAGTCAGTACCCCGGGACCTGTGTCCTGGCCTCCACCTGACTCGGCTGATACTTGGTCAGAAGGGGAAGAGCTATCGGACCTCCGGGAGGCCCCTTGGCTTCCAGCACTCCCACTGCGGGTGACAGCGGCCACAGCCGCTGCGACCGTGGGTCGTGCCTGCTCCTCCTCCGTTCCTGACCAAGTCGCCGGTTCAGGCAGACCTACCTGGCTTCCTGACACCCCGGTTGTGGGGGAACCATGCACCGAGATCTTACCTGGGAGCACTTCCGCTCCTGGACCGGCCCCAATCTCACCTGCCTGTTCCCCTCCTGCAGCAACAGAACCCCGCGGTGAAATCTCTGGGGACCCCACATTTGCTGTGGTAGCCCCCACCCCACACACTGGTCCTCCCCCTGCAGCACCCTGCTCTCTGCTTATCCCTGCAGAGGGCAACAGATCCCAGCTCACAGGCTGATTACTTGTAGAGGCATTGTCACACCTTTCTCTGACCCCCTCCCCTGTCACAGCTGCAGCTGTGTGTGTGTCTATGGTGTCTATGCAAGCAGAAGTATCAGAGTTCACTCCCCCCTCCCTCACATCATTCATAGAATACACATTAACATTGTCCGGAGGCACGTCAGTACTGGCTGAAGGTTCAGCCCTTGGGGGGGGGCCAAACTGGGAGGTTATCTGCCCCAAATCTGTCCCAAGTAGCACGTTTGCGGGGATCCGATCAGTTACCCCCACCTCCCTCACCCCTCGCCCTGCGCCCCAGTCCACATAAATGTCAGCAACAGGCAGCGCCGGGTCAATGCCTCCAATCCCGGAGACAGCGAGGGTTTTTCCAGGGATCAAGTCTTGGGGGGACACCATCTCAGGCCGCACCAGAGTCACCTCCGAGGCGCTGTCTCGCAGTCCTATGGTCACAGACCGGCCGACGGTGACTGGTTGGAAGCTGTCCAGGGACCTACCACCACCCCCACCCACACAATACACCTTGGGCGGCCCTTGGGACGGGGACGGAGCCGGGGCCTTGGGACGCTGAGGGCACATGGCCTTGAAGTGTCCAGGTAGGTTGCACTGGTGGCACCGTCTTGGCTCTGCCACGGGCCTGGAGAGGGGAGTTGAGGGGGACACCCCCTGCAGTCTAGGGGCAGGTGGGGCAGTCGCAGAGTTCATCTTACCCCCTCTCCAGGTGCTGCTGGTGGCTGCTCTCCTGGCCTCAGGAGCCCGATTGTTGGTGTAGTCATCGGCCAGGGCAGCTGTAGCCGTGGACCCCTTTGGCTTCTGGTCTCGGATGAACTGGCGGAGATCCTCAGGGCAGTTCCACAAGAGTTGCTCCGTGATGACCAAGTCCAGGATCTCTGGTCCGGTGGAAAGCTGCAGGCCTTGGGTCCAGTGGTCGGCAGCTCGGGCAAGTGCCCGCCGGTGGTCAGCCCAGGAGTCCTTTGGTCCCTTTTGCAGGGTCCGGAACTTCTTGCGGTAGGACTCTGGAGTGAGGTTGTACTGTTGGATCAGGGCCCGCTTGATGGTGTCGTAGCCCTGATCTGCCTCAGCAGGCAAGTCCCCAAGGATATCCAGGGCCTTACCCCTTAGACGGGGGGTCAGGTATTTGGCCCACTGATCCTTGTCCAGATGGTGCTGCAAGCAAGTCCGTTCAAAAGCAGTCAGGGAAGAGTCCAAGTCTCCATCCTTCTCCAGCACTGGGAAGTCCTCAACACGGACCTTTGGAAGTTTGGTGTTTTGAAGGTCACATGTGGCTGATGAGGGCCGGAGCTGAGCTAGCTGCAGCTGGTAGTCACGGTCTGCCTGTCGCTCTCGCTCTCGCTCTTCACGCGCTGCCTGCCGCTTTGCAGCCTCACGCGCTGCTTGCCGTTCCGCAGCCTCAGCGTCACGCGCTGCTTGCCGCTCCGCAGCCTCGGCGTCACGCGCTGCCTGTCGCCCACGCTCGGCCATGAGTATCTCGTAGGTATCCCGGTCTCCAGCCATAAGCCTGGCCAAGGCAGCTTGAAGGAGGGCCTCTGCACCTCTCAGGCCGGAGGGATTGGCAAGTGGTGATCTGCGGCACGCTGCAGAGCCAGGTGATTCACTGTCCATTTCAGAGCGGAGGACTGGCATCTGGCTCGTTGAGGACCCTTGGGCGAGCTCCTCCTCATCTTGTCCAGCAGTGCCAGGTTGTGCAATGTCCTCTGCAGAGCTGTTCTCTGGCGTCGGGCTCTTGGAAGGCTCGTGGACAACCTCCTCATCGTCTCTGGCCTGAGCATCGGCCCTTCCTTTGGCTTTGCTCCTGGTGCCATCAGCCATTCTTGCAGACTTTGGTCACTGACACAGAACTGCCACCTGATGCACCCACACACCTTACAGTATCTGCACTCTGACACTCTAGTGTTGAGCTAGTCTGAAGACCCCAGCAGCCACAGCTGCTGCAGGCAGTCTTTAGTGTCTGGGAGTATGGGTCTCACACTCACACACACTATTATCTCGATCCCACCGCTATGCCACCAATATGTCACGAACCACCGGGGGGGTCACTCAGAAATCCCCCGCGCTGGCTACCAGTACGTCACAATCGGGGGGTAACAAGTGGGGGTCACCCCTCCTTTATACCTCCCGACCGACAGACAGAGCACGTGATGCGCTCTCTAGCGCCCCTCTTATAGTCAGGCCAATTATGGAATTGCCCGACGATAAGCAAGGAGGCCGCTATACTACTTATGCCGATTATTGAAGGGTCCCCGGTGAGAGTAGGGTATATATTCCCCCGACCTCCGCGGGCGGAATATATAAAACCTCCCCGAATCTCACTGGCCTCCCCACAATAATCCTTGGCACAAACTCGCTGCCACCAACCGATTTACGGTAACTATTAGCCGAACACACAGACGTGGGATTCAAGATCGAGATAACAGAGCAGCCCAAGATTAATTATATAATTTAATCAGCCTAAAGCACACTAGAAACTACAATATATACAATAGGGAATCTACAGAATATACATATGTCAGAGTACAGTTACAGATAAAGCATGGTTTACAAACAGGTATGCAATTCAATCAGTTACCTTGTGCGTCTGGCCACAGGGGGGCGCTGTAGACCAGGTTTCCAGGAACTCCCACAGATGTTTCCTACACGTGACCCCCAGCGAAAGAACCCTGGAAAATGGCCGAAGTAGGGTTATCAACCTGGGCAAATCCAGGTCCCCTCCTACCTTAGTGACCTCACAGGGAGCACTGCTCCACCCCTGGCTGGAGTTATGGACAATCCACAACATGGAATATGGGCCATAACTTTGCCTGGGAGCGTCGTAGGCGGACGCCAATGCTCTCATTGTGACAGTTATGAATTTAGCTACAGAATGAGAGGACTCATGACTCGTCTACTAGTTCCACATTGGCTGATATCACGCCTGGGGTATTTCCCAAGCTCCCGCTCCCATAAAAAGGGTGTGCCAGCATCGTCCGCATGCGGAGACACCATTTTTATGGTTGCCATATTTATCGGAAATATGGCTTGCGAGATATGAACCATTTTTTACTGGAGTCGTTCTGTCTGGATACTTCCAAGCTTGCTAATTAGATAGCAGCTCCTACCACAGGGTCATGGCAGGGAGTCATCCTGTGTCCATTGTTCCCACATCACCTAATTTCCATATCATAGGAGATGGCCATGGGATGTGACACCTTCACAGATGCTGGACATTGAGGACAAGAAGAAAGGGGGGGGCACTGCCAGGGAGTGATGAGCGATTATGACTGGAAGTCATAATTCATCTTCATATCCCGGGATTTGCCTCACAGGCAGCATGAACCCCAACTACGGCCCTGCCGCTACACTTAACTGTATCATTGTGCGCATGCACGCTGCAATTTGTTTTCCCAGACCACTCGGTCCAAGAACAAAATTGAACATAACCACGGCCTCATTGGAAAACATTGGTCCGAGTGCGATCCAATGTTTTGTCAGATCACACTCGGGCCAAAAATCCGGGTGTCTACACAAGCTCTGAGCTGAAACCCAGCTACGCCTCTGGTGAGGACATGTTTTTATTTTTTTTAATCAATGAGTAAACGGTAACCAGAGGTCTATGGGGGTGCATTATACTATATGGAGGATTATAGGGGTGTGCATTATACTATATGGAGGATTATGGGGTGTGCATTTATATGGAGGATTATGGTGTGCGCATTTATATGGAGGATTATGGTGTGTGCATTTATATGGAGTATTATGGTGTGTGCATTATACTATATGGAGGATTATGGGGTGTGCATTTATATGGAGGATTATGGAGTGTGCATTATACTATATGGAGGATTATGGTGTGTGCATTTATATGGAGTATTATGGAGTGTGCATTATACTATATGGAGGATTATGGGGTGTGCATTTATATGGAGGATTATGGTGTGTGCATTATACTATATGGAGGATTATGGGGTGTGCATTTATATGGAGGATTATGGTGTGTGCATTATACTATATGGAGGATTATGGGGTGTGCATTTATATGGAGGATTATGGAGTGTGCATTATACTATATGGAGGATTATGGGGTGTGCATTTATATGGAGGATTATGGTGTGTGCATTTATATGGATGATTATGGTGTGTGCATTTATATGGAGTATTATGGAGTGTGCATTATACTATATGGAGGATTATGGTGTGTGCATTATACTATATGGAGGATTATGGGGTGTGCATTTATATGGAGGATTATGGTGTGTGCATTATACTATATGGAGGATTATGGGGTGTGCATTTATATGGAGGATTATGGAGTGTGCATTTATATGGAGGATTATGGTGTGTGCAATTATATGGAGGGTTATGGTGTGTGCATTTATATGGAGGATTATGGAGTGTGCATTATACTATATGGAGGATTATGGGGTGTGCATTATACTATATGGAGGATTATGGGGTGTGCATTTATATGGAGGATTATGGTGTGTGCATTATACTATATAGAGGATTATGGGGTGTGCATTATACTATATGGAGGATTATGGGGTGTGCATTTATATGGAGGATTATGGTGTGTGCATTATACTATATGGAGGATTATGGGGTGTGCATTTATATGGAGAATTATAGAGTGTGCATTATACTATATGGAGGATTATGGGGTGTGGATTTATATGGAGGATTATGGTGTGTGCATTATACTATATGGAGGATTATGGGGTGTGCATTTATATGGAGGATTATAGAGTGAGCATTATACTATATTGAGGATTATGGGGTGTGCATTATACTATATTGAGGATTATGGGTTGTGCCTTATATGGAGGACTGTGGGATGTGTATTATATGGAGGACTATGTGAAGTGTATTAGAATACTTGGAGGACTATGGGGGTGCATTCTAATATATGAAGGTTTATGTGGGACCCATTATACTATATGGAAGGGTATGTGGGGGTCATTATAGTATTTGGAGAACTATATATGAAGGGGACAAAGATAAAGCATTGCATGGGAAAGTTTTGTGCTGAGGAAAAGAAGCTCTTTCCGCTCAGCACCTCAGCATCCAGCTTTCTCATGCTCTGATATCATGGGAAAGCTGGGTGCTGAGGGAAAGAGTATAGCAGAGCATGGGGAAGCTGGGTGCTGAGGGAATGATGTATAGCAGAGCATGGGAAAGCTGGTTGCTGAGGGAATGATGTATAGCAGAGCATGGGAAAGCTGGGTGCTGAGGGAATGATGTATAGCAGAGCATGGGAAAGCTGGGTGCTGAGGGAATGATGTATAGCAGAGCATGGGAAAGCTGGGTGCTGAGGGAAAGATGTATAGCAGAGCATGCGGAAGGTAGATGATGAGGACAAGATGTAAAGCAGAACATAGGAAAGCTGGGTGCTGAGGGAAAGATGTATAGCAGAGCATGGGAAAGCTGTGTGCTGAGGGAATGATGTATAGCAGAGCATGGGAAAGCTAGGTGCTGAGGACAAGATGTATAGCAGAGCATGGGAAAGCTGGGTGCTGAGGGAAAGATGTATAGCAGAGCATGGGAAAGCTGAATGCTGAGGACAAGATGTAAAGCAGAACATAGGAAAGCTGCTGATAGAGACTTCAGATCATGGGAAACCTGGGTGCTGAAGGAAAGAGCCAAGTGTCAGCGACACTATCCCATACCCCGAGTGTCGTGTACGGTTGGGGGGGCCCAGGTCCAAACTTTGCACCGGGGCCCTTCAAACTCTAGTTATGCCACTGGACTGCAGAATTATATGGAGAGCAGCATCCTCTTCATTATCTGCGAGACCCAGCTCTGTCGGGAAAATAGCGGCTTCACCAGGTCCTGCTACTAAGAGCAATAAATAGGCCTGAGCTGTAATACTGGACGCAGCCGTGACTGCATGTTATATGGTCGTGTTACACAATCTACAAGTGCACAAAGATATTACACATTCAACACGCGAAAAGTGGGCCTGTGCACCCCCAAATGCCAGGGCTGAATTTTAGTCCCAGTCCGGCCCTGGCTTGAGGGGTGCAGTCGGAGCTGGGGTGGGGTGTAATATCCAGGGATACGGCATAAATGGTTGAAATTGGAAGACCTCTAAAACAACGAGATCAGACGTGATGGATTTGAGGTGCAGATTCTCCAGCACAAATTTGTAATTTATTGTACATTTGAAGAGATCAATTTTCTTAGGATATAAAAAAGATGGCCTCCTGTCCTCGTTTGTTTCCTGGGAAACTGGGTAAAAAAATCAGTAGGGGGGGCACCAAAGGGCAGTTTTGCACAGGGCGCCATTCAGGCTAAGGCCGGCCCTGTATATATATATATATATAGATAGATAGATAGATACATATATAAATGCCGCACCCTGCACCCTATGGTGTCCGGTGTTGCTAGGAGACAATACAATCCCGGCTCCTGGAGTGCAGCGCTGGCCACCGACAACAGACATTCACATTGTCCACTTCCCAGCCCAGGCAACAGGTTAGCAACGGGTTTGAGGGGTCGCTGCCCATTGGCTGGGAGCTGCCCAATCCGGGAGCTGGAAGCCCAGGGAGAGAGGGACCAGACCAGGGCGGCTTCTCAGGGAGGGCGGCATCAGTGCAGACTAATCCGGTCTCCTGGGCTGCAGGCGGTGTCCATCACGTGTTACAGGAGACCATGGCAGGACTGAGGACTCAGGAGGCAACAGAAACGTGTCAGTGAGCTTCAGACAAGCATGATGACATCAGAGCCGCTGTTTCATGTATCCGATGAATTATGCGTCACGTCGGCCATTGTGGAGCCAGCGACGACACGAGCAGCGAATAACGGGGGGAAGGTAAGTGAAGGGGGAGGTAAGTGACCGCTCCAGGATTTTATCTGCTAATGTTTTTGTTACCTGCATTTTTTATAGTGTTTTTTTGTCTCTGTTTTACATAAAGCTTCTGTGGTTTTGAGACTTTCCAGTATTTGACTTTGACAAAACTTTATTGACACAGACATGAGTGGATCACAGACGGATTTTACCTGCATTCAAAGCAAATTTATGGGTGAAATCCGCAGGTGAAGCTCAGGCAGTCGCAGAGAGATGGTTGTATCTTTCAAGCCCTGTGGTACAGTGTGGGGGATGGAGGCCCCAGGGTACACTGCGGTGGATGGAGGCCCCGGTGTTACACTGCGGAGGATGGAAGCCCCGGGGTACAGTGCGGGGGATGGAGGCCCCGGGGTTACACTGCGGAGGATGGAAGCCCCGGGGTACAGTGCGGGGGATGGAGGCCCTGGGGTTACACTGCGGAGGATGGAAGCCCCGGGGTACAGTGCGGGGGATGGAGTCCCCGGGGTACACTGCGGTGGATGGAGGCCCCGGGGTTACACTGCGGGGAATGGAGGCCCCGGGGTACAGTGCGGGGGATGGAGGCCTGGGATTACACTGCGGGGGATGAAGGCCTCAGGGTTACACTGCGGTGGATGGAGGCCCCGGGGTTACACTGCGGGGGATGGAGGCCCCGGGGTTACACTGCGGGGGATGGAGGCCCCGGGGTTACACTGCGGGGGATGGAGGCCCCGGGGTACAGTGCAAAGGATGGAGGCCTCAGGGTTACACTGCAGGGGGATGGAGGCCCCAGGATACACTGCGGGTGATGGAGGCCTCGGGGTTACACTGCGGGGGGATGGTGGCCCCAGGGTACACTGCGGTGGATGGAGGCCCCGGGGTTACACTGCGGGGGGGGATGGAGGCCCCAGGGTACACTGCGGGGGATGGAGGCCCTGGGGCTACACTGTGGGGGGATGGAGGCCCCGGGTTACACTGTGGGGGGATGAAGGCCCCGGGTTACACTGTGGGGGGATGGAGGCCCCAGGTTACACTCTGGGGGGATGGAGGCCCCTGAGCTACACTGTGGGGGGATGGAGGCCCTGGAGCTACACTGTGGGGGGATGGAGGCCCTGGAGCTACACTGTGGGGGGATGGAGGCCCTGGGGCTACACTGTGGAGGGATGGAGGCCCCAGGGTTACACTGCGGGGGATGGAGGCCCCGGGGTACAGTGCGGGGGATGGAGGCCCAGGGTTACACTGCGGGGGATGGAGGCCCCAGAGTTACACTGCGGGGGATGGAGGCCCCAGGGTTACACTGTAGGGGATGGAGACCCCGGGGCTACACTGTGGGGGATGAAGGCCCCAGGGCTACACTGTGGGAGATGGAGGCCCCAGGGTTACACTGTGGGGGGATGGAGGCCCCGGGGTACACTGTGGGAGGGGGATGGAGGCCCCGGGTTACAATGTGGGGGGATGAAGGCCCCGGGGTACACTGCAGGGGAGGGAGGCTCAGAGGCTGGAGATTTCTACAAATCCATCTGCTGTCCAAACTTTGATTGCTGTGATTGTTTGTGTGCTGCAAATACAGAGCGTGAAAAACTCACCATGTGAACAGAACCAGAAATGTGATTTTAAGATGCAACTAATATCTCATATAACATCTGATATCCAACATTTTCCTCATATTCCATTCTCTATGTGAACCTCTGCTTCATATTAACAGTTGTGTAAACTTCCAAGTTCTATCTCTGCTGTATATGTACAGCCGGTATAACCTGGGCATCTCCTGTATATATAATTATATATGTACAGCTGGTATAACCTGGGCATCTCCTGTATATATAATTATATATGTACAGCTGGTATAACCTGGGCATCTCCTGTATATAATTATATATGTACAGCCAGTATAACCTGGGCATCTCCTGTATATATAATTATATATGTACAGCTGGTATAACCTGGGCATCTCCTGTATATATAATTATATATGTACAGCTGGTATAACCTGGGCATCTCCTGTATATAATTATATATGTACAGCTGGTATAACCTGGGCATCTCCTGTATATATAATTATATATGTACAGCTGGTATAACCTGGGCATCTCCTGTATATATAATTATATATGTACAGCTGGTATAACCTGGGCATCTCCTGTATATAATTATATATGTACAGCCAGTAAAACCTGGGCATCTCTTGTATATATAATTATATATGTACAGCCGGTATAACCTGGGCATCTCCTGTATATAATTATATATGTACAGCTGGTATAACCTGGGCATCTCCTGTATATAATTATATATGTACAGCCGGTATAACCTGGGCATCTCCTGTATATATAATTATATATGTACAGCCGGTATAACCTGGGCATCTCCTGTATATAATTATATATGTACAGCCAGTAAAACCTGGGCATCTCTTGTATATATAATTATATATGTACAGCCGGTATAACCTGGGCATCTCCTGTATATAATTATATATGTACAGCTGGTATAACCTGGGCATCTCCTGTATATAATTATATATGTACAGCTGGTATAACCTGGGCATCTCCTGTATATAATTATATATGTACAGCCGGTATAACCTGGGCATCTCCTGTATATATAATTATATATGTACAGCTGGTATAACCTGGGCATCTCCTGTATATAATTATATATGTACAGCCGGTATAACCTGGGCATCTCCTGTATATAATTATATATGTACAGCTGGTATAACCTGGGCATCTCCTGTATATAATTATATATGTACAGCCGGTATAACCTGGGCATCTCCTGTATATAATTATATATGTACAGCTGCTATAACCTGGGCATCTCCTGTATATAATTATATATGTACAGCCGGTATAACCTGGGCATCTCCTGTATATAATTATATATGTACAGCTGGTGTAACCTGGGCATCTCCTGTATATAATTATATATGTACAGCTGGTATAACCTGGGTATCTCCTGTATATAATTATATATGTACAGCCGGTATAACCTGGGCATCTCCTGTATATAATTATATATGTACAGCCGGTGTAACCTGGGCATCTCCTGTATATAATTATATATGTACAGCTGGTATAACCTGGGTATATCCTGTATATAACTATATATGTACAGCTGGTATAACCTGCTCATCTCCTGTATATAACTATATATGTACAGTTGGTATAACCTGGGTATCTCCTGTATATAATTATATATGTACAGCTGATATAACCTGGGCATCTCCTGTATATATAATTATATATGTACAGCTGGTATAACCTGGGCATCTCCTGTATATAATTATATATATACAGCTGGTATAACCTGGGCATCTCCTGTATATAATTATATATGTACAGCCGGTATAACCTGGGCATCTCCTGTATATAATTATATATGTACAGCCGGTATAACCTGGGCATCTCCTGTATATAATTATATATGTACAGCTGGTATAACCTGGGCATCTCCTGTATATAATTATATATATACAGCTGGTATAACCTGGACATCTCCTGTATATAATTATATATGTACAGCTGGTATAACCTGGGCATCTCCTGTATATAATTATATATATACAGCTGGTATAACCTGGACATCTCCTGTATATAATTATATATGTACAGCCGGTATAACCTGGGCATCTCCTGTATATAATTATATATGTACAGCCGGTATAACCTGGGCATCTCCTGTATATAATTATATATGTACAGCCGGTATAACCTGGGTATATCCTGTATATAATTATATATGTACAGCCGGTATAACCTGGGCCTCTCCTGTATATAATTATATATGTACAGCCGGTATAACCTGGGAATCTCCTGTATATAATTATATATGTACAGCCGGTATAACCTGGGCATCTCCTGTATATAATTATATATGTACAGCCGGTATAACCTGGGCATCTCCTGTATATAATTCTATATGTACAGCTGGTATAACCTGGGCATCTCCTGTATATAATTATATATGTACAGCTGGTATAACCTGGGCATCTTCTGTATATAATAATATATGTACAGCCGGTATAACCTGGGCATCTCCCGTATATAATTATATATGTACAGCCGGTATAACCTGGGTATCTCCTGTATATAATTATATATGTACAGCCGGTATAACCTGGGCATCTCCTGTATATAATTATATATGTACAGCCGGTATAACCTGGGTATCTCCTGTATATAATTATATATGTACAGCTGGTATAACCTGAATAAAATGAAAACGCGCGAGCAAATCTTATAGCTTTTTTGAGATAAAAAACTGAAACAGATCATAAATCGGGGACTAGAAATACAGGAATGTGCAGGAATATAAACATTTAAAAAAAGGAAAAAAAACCTAAACTTTATTTAAAAATAAATGCACCAAAAATACAATCCTAGAATAACTGAGAAGCAAAATCCCCAATTCTACAGAATATTGTGCAGCAGGAACATCAGAGGAAGAAGCCGCTGAGCAGACGCCTCAGTGATGTGACTGCGGCCGGTGCGGAGACCCCGCGGCCGGTAAATCCAGAGGATCACTGTGTGAGGTGGAGGAACCTGGTGGAGGAGGACGAGTCGCTCCATCAGTCACTATTACATGTGAGGACACATGATGGAGACCACCACAACTCAGCTGCAGAGATTGTAGGTCACAGGAAACCGCAGCAGATAAGTCACAGTCTGAACACCGTCCAAGAATGTGGGGATGGTAAAGCTATCACCTGTAGTGGGAGGAGAGAGAATTAGTCCTGTGTGTGATACTTAAACAAAATCGTTGCCTTGTTCCTTTCTTCCCTCTCCACCCACCTTTCTCTGGCTCCTTCCCCCCCCTCTCCACCCACCTTTCTCTGGCTCCTTTCCTCCCTCTCCACCCACCTTTCTCTGGCTCCTTCCCTCCCTCTCCACTCACCTTTCTCTGGCTCCTTTCCTCCCTCTCCACCCACCTTTCTCTGGCTCCATTCTCCCCTCTCCACCCACCTTTCTCTGGCTCCATTCTCCCCTCTCCACCCACCTTTCTCTGGCGCCATTCTCCCCTCTCAACCCACCTTTCTCTGGCTCCATTCTTCCCTCTCCACCCATCATTCTCTGGCTCCTTTCCTCCCTCTCCACCCACCTTTCTCTGGCTCCTTTCCTCCCTCTCCACCCACCTTTCTCTGGCTCCTTTCCCCCCTCTCCACTCACCTTTCTCTGGCTCCTTTCCTCCCTCTCCACCCACCTTTCTCTGGCTCCATTCTCCCCTCTCCACCCACCTTTCTCTGGCTCCATTCTCCCCTCTCCACCCACCTTTCTCTGGCTCCATTCTCCCCTCTCAACCCACCTTTCTCTGGCTCCATTCTTCCCTCTCCACCCATCATTCTCTGGCTCCTTTCCTCCCTCTCCACCCACCTTTCTCTGGCTCCTTTCCCCCCTCTCCACCCACCTTTCTCTGGCTCCTTTCCCCCCTCTCCACCCACCTTTCTCTGGCTCCTTTCCTCCCTCTCCACCCACCTTTCTCTGGCTCCTTTCCCCCCTCTCCACCCACCTTTCTCTGGCTCCTTTCCTCCCTCTCCACCCATCATTCTCTGGCTCCCTGCCTCCCTCTCCAGCCCTCTTTCTCTGGCTCCATTCTTCCCTCTCCACCCATCATTCTCTGGCTCCTTTCCTCCCTCTCCACCCACCTTTCTCTGGCTCCTTTCCTCCCTCTCCACCCACCTTTCTCTGACTCCTTTCCCCCCTCTCCACCCACCTTTCTCTGGCTCCTTTCCTCCCTCTCCACCCACCTTTCTCTGGCTCCTTTCCCCCCTCTCCACCCACCTTTCTCTGGCTCCTTTCCTCCCTCTCCACCCACCTTTCTCTGGCTCCTTTCCTCCCTCTCCACCCATCATTCTCTGGCTCCCTGCCTCCCTCTCCAGCCCTCTTTCTCTGGCTCCATTCTTCCCTCTCCACCCATCATTCTCTGGCTCCTTTCCTCCCTCTCCACCCACCTTTCTCTGGCTCCTTTCCTCCCTCTCCACCCACCTTTCTCTGACTCCTTTCCCCCCTCTCCACCCACCTTTCTCTGGCTCCTTTCCTCCCTCTCCACCCACCTTTCTCTGGCTCCTTTCCCCCCTCTCCACCCACCTTTCTCTGGCTCCTTTCCTCCCTCTCCACCCACCTTTCTCTGGCTCCTTTCCCCCCTCTCCACCCACCTTTCTCTGGCTCCCTTCCACTCTATCATTACTATTCCAGTCAGCTTGATAATCTCAGGTATACATGTGATTTCTATAGCCCTTACGGATTACCTTTCATATTTTCCATTACAGTCCCCTGCACACAGTATGCAGTCTCCACAGTCCCCCCCCCCCCCCATACACAGTATGATGTCCCTCCACTGCCCCCACACACACAGTATGATGTCTCCTGTGAGACAGCGACCACAAATGTTGTAAATGGTCGCTATGTGTCGCAGTGGAGAAGGACCCCTGCAATATTAAACTGAAAATGTTACAATGGGACCTGTAGTTCCACAATTCTTGGTACTTCATTTAAGGGTCAAGTTCCCTTTAACAATAGCCATTGTGTTGTACAGGTCTGGATAATCACATACAGTTACCTTTGAGGATACAGAACATTGGAATTGTACTGCCCGACGTAAGATGGTCCATTGGGGAGCACAATAAGTGGTATTTACAATAATGGTTACAGACAGACAGAGGCAGGCAGACAGAGGCAGGCAGACAGAGGCAGGCAGACAGAGGCAGACAGACAGAGGCAGACAGGCAGACAGAGGCAGACAGGCAGACAGAGGCAGGCAGACAGGCAGAGGCAGACAGGCAGAGGCAGGCAGGCAGACAGTTACTATCCTGGTCAATGCTGGGTGCTACAGCTAATTCCGCAGCGCTTTACATACATCAAGCAATACTGTCCCCACTGGGGCTCACAATCTAAGGTCCCTATCAGTATATTTTTGAATTGTGGGATGAAACCGGAGTACCCGGAGGAAACCCACGCAAACACGGGGAGAACATACAAGCTCCTTGCAGATAATGTCCTTGGTGGGATTTGAACAGAGGACTCCAGCGCTGCAAGACCGCAGTGCTAACCACTGAGCCACCGTGCCGTGTGTGTATATGTATATATATATATATATATATATATATATATATATATATATATATATATATATATATATATATATATATATATATATATATATATATATATATATATCTATCTCTATATATATATATATATAATATATATATATATATATCTCTCTATATATATATATATATATATATTTATATATATATATATATATATATATATATATAATATATATATAAATAATGTATGTATATATGAAAATTACCTTCTCACCCCCTGTGGGTGGTTATTTGTCCTTCCTCATTCTTGGGTCCTCCACCAGAGGCAATGTGGCAGATGGCCGGTATGTGTCACAGAGGTGAAAATCCTCTGCGATCTGAACCTGGAATGTTTCTCTGGAACTTGTAGTTCCATGAGGGTTGTTGTACACATTCAGGTAGGAGCACATGTGCAGGAGATCCTGTGCATATAGAGCTGGTGAGGGCTCTGAAATGTCAGGGAGCTGCAGAATCCACTGAGGTTTTGAGGAATCGGAACGTGTACAAGGGCCGGGATGGTGAGCCCAGTGTGAGAGTCTCCCTGGACTGGATGTAGGCAGACTGGCAGCCTGCAAACCTACTGGCAGGTAACACCCCAGAAAGGGGGACTTTACTGGCTGATGCCAGAGAATGAACTGTATGAACAATCGGCAGTTTAAACAGACAGTGAGACGTTGTCCTGCGGGAGAGTGGCTGTGGCCCATTACACTGCGTGGTTTATGAGGATGTGAATAAATCACCGAGATTGTTTAAGTGACAAAGTGCTCGTGTGTGTCTTGATCCCGCTGCCAGACGTGTGCCCCAAAACATTCAGGGCCCAGGTCGTCACATTATGGTGGAGAATGCGGGCATATGGCCTGGTTGCTAGGGGCAACGCAGCCTGGTTGCTAAGGGCAACGGCCTAGGACATATTCCTGTGGATACGGACTGCTTGCTGTGGATCGGCGGGTCCACAAAAAATTTTTGAAGCGGTTTGTGGTGGATCGACAGGTCCACGAAAATTGACGGCGCACTCAAGCGGCTTGCGGTGGATCGGCGGGTCCACGAAGTTCCGGGAAAGCTGAGCGACCATGAGTGGAGCAGCAAGCCTGGACGTTATGGAGGAGCTGTACCAGTTCCTTGTACATGGACAGCAGGAGCTGTCAGTGCGCAGAGATGTGGCAGCAGTGGACCAGTTTGTGAGTTCCCTTCTGGGGCCAGTACGGGCACAGGGTACCCAGGGAGATAAAGGGGAACGGTGTGAATTGGGATTTAAAGACACTTCAAGGAAGCCACAAAAAGCCCAGAGAGGGGCGGAGTCTCAAAGTCCAAAAGGGGATGGAGTCTCAGAAAGGGGTGGATGCTCATAAGGGGGTGGAGTCCCATAAAGGGGTGGTAGCCCATAAGGGGATGGAGTCCCATAAAGTAGTGGATGCCCAAAAGGGGGAGGAGTCCCAGAAAGCAGTGGTCCCCCAAAATGGTGCGGAGCATCCCAAATCCAAGGGTGAAGTGGCGCAGATGGACTGTAGCCAGGGACAACAGTGTTCATGCCACAAGTGTCCGGTTTGCAGTATAGACCACCCATCCGACGAGAAGCCACGTCTGTGTTTTGTGGAAGTGGATGGGGAATCTGTAACAGGAGTCAGACTCAAGGAGCTTGGTGACCCTGGTGAGGGCCACCTCTGATGTCCACTTGATTCCTGGAAGGAAGATCCACGTCGGCTGCACCCACAATAATGAGACAGAATACCCGGTATCCAGCGTGGTCATTAAGACAGCCAGGGACAGTGGTTCTCATGATGTTGGTGTAGTCTCAGACTTACTGCACCCAATTATTATAGGTTGGGACTCTAAATTATTTGTGCACTTGTGGAAGCAGGGGGACGTATCCGGTTGCTTGTGTAAGAGCCGGAATAGCCCAAAGGAAACCCCACCACATTGGGAGGTGAAAAGGGGTCCTTGTTGTGGAGTTGTGTGGTAAGGAGGAGATGGCACCTCCTAAAATTGACTGTCCTAAGTTAGGGGTGACCAAAGAAAATGATGGCCGGATCCAACTTAGTGACATAAGGATTAAGGGAATAACCAATAGTGTGACCGTTAAAAACGGGGTAGCTCCAGAAAGGGAGGCATATATCTGGTTAAGTGGGGACATGATAGTCCAGGACGCCAGGGGGAGTGACGATGACTCCAGAATGGACACTGACTCTTATAAAAGGACAATAGAATACAGTGAGGTACAGACAATTGAGAAGGGTGAAACCTCCTCCAGACGCTGGAGACGTAATAAGCGCCGAAAGGTCGTGCAAGGTATACCGTCTGAGGGTGCAGAGAAAGTGAAGTACCTGGTCGAGGAAAACACGTTGCCAGTAGCAACTGCTAAGGTAGAGTCAGACAGCGATGTCCTACACAAGAAAGAGGAATCAGAAACTGACCGGACACATTGTAACGACAGACATCAGCAGGGTGACATGTCAAAAAATGAGCCAACCCAAACAGTAATGGTGGTGTCTCCTATAGATTCCAAGCATGAAGCAGAAGGTCTGTCGGACGAGAGCGCTGTAGGAGGTGAAATCCTAGAGGGTAATACAGGACAAGGAATCCTGGAGAGCGTTGGTGAAGTACAAATCAATAGAGGTCATGGTGAGCAGACCGGTAAATTACCCAGTGTTGGGGTGATGAAGGGTGAAAATGGTGCCAAAGTTCTAAGAGGAACAGAGTACCACGCTGAAGGGTGTGACACCCTTGCAGGAAAAAAGAAGACTGAAGGTGACACTGCAGAGACCCGCAAGGAAGTTGACGGTAATACAGTGAAGACCCAAGAGACAGCTGGTGCTGTAGAAGTGAAACGAGCCTCTGAGGAGGTGAAGTCTGGACCAGAGGTCTCATCAGGAACTGAGAGCCTGAGTGACCTGCCTGGTAAGACCAAGATGGAAGACATAGAGATGGTCTTGGTTAAGAAGAGTAGCAAACCCATAGGCGCTGGAGCTGAACCGGAGGAGTGTGTAACTCAAGAGGTGGAGCTGTTGATGAGAGAAAAAGATAGATGCAAGAGACCAAAGGAATGGTCTAATATCCTTGAAGGTAAAGAAACCTGTCCATTCTTTAAGTGCATGGTAGATGTGCTCGAAGACTTAAGAGAAGCCTGTGCCCATAAGTCGATGCATGAGAAGTTTAAGAAGGCCGTAGGGGCCTGTGAAGTGTACTTTGCCCCAGAGACTTGTCGGTTGGTGGTGTGCTCTGCAAGTAATGTCACAAAGAAGCGGGTCGCTATCCTGAGTGACATGCACCTGCAGTGTCTTTGCACGAAATGGCTCATCTCGACACAGATGGAAGAAGACACCAGACGCTTGGAGTGTATGAAGCAGCTCACTGCAGAATTTCAGGAAGTTGTGGTGGTGAAGAAATCATTAATTAGGCTCGCATTAAGAGCGCTGAGAAGTAACATTGAGCAAGCCAGGAAAGTTCCAGGTATTACAGCTGTTGAATTAGAAGAACACAGTGGAACATTCCAAATCTATGGGAAGACTGAAGAAGCAGTGAAAACAGCTCGAAAGCTGTTGGACTTTGTGGAAGAGGTCACACAAGTGCCCAGAGAACTTGTCAAGAAACTGATTAGCAGAAATGGAAGAGTCATGCTGGAGATGGTTGATACGTCCGCTGTGGCGAGAGTAAGATTTGAGGTTCATCATAAAGCCAGGTTACCCTGTGAAGTTGGTATGGTTCCATGTGTCATGGTAGGAACAAAGGAGTGCGTTGAAAACCTACGAGTTCTCCTAGAATACCGCCTGGGATATTTGGAAGAACTAAAGCAAATGGATCTTGAAAGACAGAAGATTGCAAAGAAACTTTGTCAAGTTAGTGTGAGGTCGCGACCGCTTTCGGGCCAGGGTCCAGAGAAGAAGTGTGGTCCACCTGATGAACGTGTTGCCTTGAGTGGCAAGGGAAGTAGGTCCTGTAATGAAAGGAGCCTAGGTCATAGAAGACCTACTTATACATCAGGCTATGGCACAGACTCTGAAGGGTCTAAGCCCTCGAAGACAACATCTAAAAGAAAAGATAGAGTGACTGGTCCATAGCCAAAAGTGGTGGTGGAAAAAGGCGGAGATGGAAAGGTGACCTGAGACGTCATGAGAGAAGAGGCCTTAGTAGATTGGCAAACAAAGAGTGCGCAGGGTCTAGTTATGGGAGATCTCCTGTCAGCTTGGTGGTGAGGTACCTGGACCATAGCCCCTCTAGTGGACTGGATAGCGCAGAGTCAGGCCGCACGGTAGTTTCGACTAAAGGAGTGTCTCGCTACCACACTGACCATTGGAGACAGTTATGGAACGATATGTCGGACCGGCGCACGTGTCTGAGAAGGGGGTCCACTGAGGAGGGTTTGGTGACAGTGGCGGATGGTATGTCAGGAGCGGAAACTCATAGTTGTCATAGAGGGCCCATTCGACTAGTAGGGTATGGTTTCCCTAATGCCCTGTCTCAGGGTCCCTGTAGGTTGTCGAGTGTTCCACCCTACAAGTTGGAACAGAGGGGGCGGATATGTAAGGATGCAACCGGCAATGTGGCAGATGGCCGGTATGTGTCACAGAGGTGGAAATCCTCTGCGATCTGAACCTGGAATGTTTCTCTGGAGCTTGTAGTTCCATGAGGATTGTTATACACATTCAGGGCTGGGTTCATTGGATGGTCAGAAGTGATGGGCGGGACTGACCATCCACATACCTCCCATACGTAGGTGTGTCACATGGGATTTAATGGAGTTGTCGTTTGTCACATGATCTCCGTGTGCTGGTGGGAGCCATCTTGGTTGGAGCACATGTGCAGGAGATCCTGTGCATACAGAGCTACTGAGGGCTCTGAAATGTCAGGGAGCTGCAGAATCCACTGAGGCTTTGAGGAATTGGAACGTGTACAAGGGCCGGGATGGTGAGCCCGGTGTGAGAGTCTCCCTGGACTGGATGGAGGCAGACTGACAGCCTGCAAACCTACTGGCAGGTAACACCCCAGAAAGGGGGACTATACTGGCTGATGCCAGAGAATGAACTGTATGAACTATCGGCAGTTTAAACAGACAGTGAGACGTTGTCCTGCGGGAGAATGGCTGTGGCCCCTTAGGGTAAGTTCACACAGTGCGTTTTTCGCTGCATTTTTGCGCGTTTTTCGGGTGCGTTTTAGGCCTCAAAACTGCATGACTTTGCTTCCCCAGCAAAGTCTATGAGTTTTCATTTTTGCTGTCCGCACACAACTTTTTTTTTAAGCTGCGTTTTTGAGCTTAAAAAAAAAAATGGACATGTCAATTCTTTCCTGCGTTTTCCCCCCATGCAATTCATTGAAAAAACGCAAAAAACCGCAGAGATCCAAAATGCAGCCAAAAACGCACCAAATCGCTGTAAAAACGCAAGCGTTTTTTGCCGCTCTTTTTTTGCTGCGGTTGCGTTTTTGTGCCAAAAACGCACAAAAACGAAGTGTAAAAAAAACCTCAGCATGTACACATAGCCTAACACTGCGTGGTTTATGTGGATGCGAATAAATCACCGAGATTGTTTAAGTGACAAAGTGCTCGTGTGTGTCTTGATCCCACTGCCAGACGTGTGCCCCAAAACGTTCAGGGCCCAGGTCGTCACTAATATATATATATATATTGTGAGGTAGCACGGTCGGCTGCGCAGCAGAAGACACGGGATCCAGGCATCAAGGTTCACAGCACACGGTTTTAATGTCCAAACAAAAAGTCCATAACAAAATACATGTGCCTCTCCAGCAGAGGGCTCAGGAAGTTCTGGTCACTTCCCCCACACCCGGCACACCTGCCCTCGTTCCTGTTTCCTTTTAACCCTTCCTTAAGCCTGTAGGGAAACAGCATTAACCCTATAGTGGATTTACTTTCTATCATGGAGTGAGCACAACCTGGGCGAGACATACCGGCCGTCATAGATAACCCCGGTCACAGTCTCACATACCCCCCCCTCAGTTCAAGCGTGCGGGGTTGAACTCCAGCCATCAAGCACGGGCCGCGGGACAAGGCATCGGCGTTGCCCTGCAACCTACCGGCCCGGTGTTCAACCGTAAACCGGAAGTTCTGCAAAGAAAGGAACCACCGGGTAACCCGGGCATTCCGTTCCTTGGCGGACCTCATCCAGACCAGTGGAGAGTGATCCGTCACCAAGCGAAACTGCCGTCCCAGCAGGTAATAGCGTAGGGACTCCAAGGCCCACTTGATCGCCAGGCACTCCTTCTCCACTACGCTATAATTCCGCTCGGGAGGGGTGAGCTTCCTACTCAAGAAGGTGACGGGGTGTTCCTCCCCCTGAACCACCTGAGACAGCACTGCCCCCAGGCCGACCTCCGAGGCGTCAGTCTGTACAATGAACTCCTTCCGGAAATCAGGGTTGACCAGAACGGGCTGTCCGCACAGGACCCCCTTCAGGGCCCGGAAGGAGTCCTCGGCCTGCGGAGTCCACCGCACCATGACGGACTTCTTGCCTTTGAGAAGGTCCGTCAAGGGGGCTGATAGTCCCGCAAAATCCTTTACAAACCTCCTGTAGTACCCCACGATACCCAGGAAGGCCCTAACCTGCTTCGTGGTCAGGGGTCTAGGCCACTTCTGGATCGCCTCAACCTTGTTAATTTGGGGCTTAATCACTCCTTGGCCTATCACGTAGCCCAAGTAGCGGGCTTCCGTGAGTCCCAATGCACATTTCTTGGGATTGGCTGTCAATCCGGCTGATCGAAGCGCGTCCACCACCGCTTGCACCTGTTCCAAGTGGGTCTGCCAATCGGAGCTGTAAATAATGATGTCATCCAGGTACGCTGATGCATACGCCTGGTGGGGTTCCAGCACTAAGTCCATCAACCTCTGGAACGTGGCCGGAGCGCCATGTAACCCAAAAGGCAAGACAACATAGTGGAAGAGACCCTCCGGCGTAACAAAAGCGGTTTTCTCCTTGGCGGACTCCGTTAGTGGCACCTGCCAGTACCCTTTGGTCAGGCCGAGCGTGGTAAAATATCGCGCCTGTCCCAGCCTATCAATCAGCTCATCCACCCGGGGCATGGGGTAGAGATCGAACTTGGATATTTCGTTCAATCTCCTAAAGTCATTGCAGAACCTTAAGGAGCCATCGGGTTTTGGTATTAGGACAATCGGACTAGCCCATTCACTCCGGGATTTTTCGATGACCCCCAGGCGTAACATTGTCTTTACTTCCTCCGATATGGCTTGTCGTCGAGCCTCCGGTACCCGGTATGACTTCAGGCGTACCTTCAGGTGGGGCTCGGTGACAATATCATGTCGTATCAGACTGGTCCTACCGGGCAGCTCGGAGAAGACATCGGGGTTCTGCTGAACCAACCGTCTGGCCTCTCGCCTCTGTTGCTTGGTGAGGGCTTCTCCAATCCTTACTTCCGGTTCGTCCTCTCCGGAGGTCGCTGGAGCCGGATGTGAACGACCCGAAGAGGAGGGAGGTGGGGAAAAAACAGCCATCAGGCTTTCCCGTTCCTGCCAAGGTTTTAATAGGTTGACATGGTATATTTGTTCAGGTTTCCGCCTACCGGGCTGCAATACTTTATAGTTAACCACCCCTACTCTTTCCTTTATCTCGTAGGGGCCTTGCCACTGAGCCAGGAATTTGCTCTCCGCCGTGGGGATCAATACCAACACCCGATCCCCGGGTTTAAAGGTCCGCACGGTGGCTTGTCTATTGTAGCGGCCGCTTTGCGCGGCCTGAGCCTCCTGTAAGTGCTCCTTCACAATTGGCATGACCGCGCTTATGCGGTTCTGCATACCCAAAATGTGTTCAATCACACTTTTATGGGGGGTGGGCTCTTGTTCCCATGTTTCCTTTGCCAGGTCCAACAATCCCCGGGGATGTCGCCCGTATAACAATTCAAAAGGCGAAAACCCCGTGGATGCCTGTGGCACCTCTCGTATGGCAAACATCAAATAGGGAAGCATCATATCCCAGTCTTTCCCATCTTTTGAAATCACCCTTCTTAGCATGGTTTTCAGGGTTTTATTGAAACGCTCGACTAAACCGTCCGTTTGCGGATGATACACAGACGTACGCAACTGCTTGATCTGGAGTAGCCGGCATAGCTCTTTGGTCACTTTAGACATGAATGGGGTCCCCTGATCCGTAAGGATCTCCTTGGGCAATCCCACCCGGCAGAACACAGCAAACAACTCCCGAGCTATAAGCTTTGCTGCAGTATGTCTGAGAGGTATCGCCTCGGGATACCGGGTGGCATAGTCAACGATCACTAGGATGTGTTGGTGCCCTCGAGCGGACTTTACGAGGGGCCCCACCAGATCCATCCCTATCCGTTCAAAAGGGACTTCTATAATGGGTAACGGTACCAACGGACTGCGAAAATGGGTCAGGGGTGCAGTAAGCTGACACTCCGGGCAGGTTTCGCAGAACCGTTTTACCTCCCCAAAGACCCCGGGCCAATAGAACCTTTGCAATATTCGCTCCTGCGTTTTCTTGACCCCTAGGTGGCCACTCATCAGGTGTTTATGAGCCAAGTCGAGGACCCGCCGGCGATGCGGCTGGGGCACCACCAACTGTTCTACCCCTACGCCCCGTATTTCATCTACCCGGTAGAGTAAATCCTGCTTAAGAGCGAAATGGGGGTACCTTACCTGGGCACTGGGCAGCTGTGCCACCCCGTCAACTACTGTCACCCGACTCCGGGCATGTATTAACGTAGGGTCCTGGAGTTGGGCTGTCCCAAACGTATCCGGGGACGCCTCCAACTCCGGGATGGGCTCGACCGTCTCAGCCTCTCCTGCCAATACCTCTAGGGGTGACCTATCGGGTTCACACTCTGTCCCTATCATCGTGACCCCTACGGCAGGTGTCCCGGATTCAGGATTGTAGGGCTCAGGTCCCGGACCGACCAATATCTGAGGGGACTTAGGGGGTCCCCTCCATAAAGTCCAAAAATAGGGCAGATCCCTTCCTAGGATCACGTCATAAGGAAGAGTGTTAAGAAGTCCCACCTCATGTTGCACCTGACCGCAAGGTGCTGTGATGGTGACAATCCCCGTGGGATAGTCGTGGCGGTCCCCATGTATGCAAACCACCCCCACAGTGCGTCCTGTGGCCTTTACTTTAGCTCTCAAGGTGGATCGCACAAGGGTCACTAAGCTTCCGGAATCCAACAATCCTGTAACCGGACATCCATTCACCTGTATTTGGCACAAGTGGGGCTCTGTCTCTGGGGAGACCAGGTCAGCGGTACACACCACCTGAGCATACATTGAACCCCGCCGGGTAACCCCACAATCCATGGGCTCCGTGGTGAGTGGACACTGGGCTTCCATATGTCCCACCCGCTGGCACCGCCAACATCTAATGGGGACGGAAACCCCCTTGACGGGTTGTCGTTTAGGGTACAGAACCTTCCGGACCTCAGGAATGGCGGCCGCGGCCTCAGACGGGACGGTAGGGGACTCCTGTACCGTTGTCAGCGGTGGGTCCTTGGCCCTAGGCTTGGAGGGGCCGGACCGACGGGCGGTACGCAAAGTCTCAGTGTCCCGTATCAAGTCCTGCGTAGCCACATGCCGCTCTACCAGGGACACTAATTGGTCCAGGGTACTCGGGTCACCCTGTCCGACCCACCGTTGAACGGTGACGGGTAAAGTGCGCACAAAACGATCCACTACTACCCTTTCCACCATTTGCGCCGGGCTCAGAGTGTCAGGCTGCAACCACTTTGTTACAAGATGCAACAAGTCATAGGCCTGGGAGCGTACGGGTTTGGCTTCCTCATAGAACCACTGATTTACCCGCTGAGCCCGTACATAGGTATTCACCCCCAACCGAGCCAGTATTTCGGCTTTCAGGGTCACATAGTCAATGGCGTCCTCGGCACAGAGGTCCAGGTACGCTTTTTGGGGTTCCCCCGTCAGATAGGGCGACAATACCTCAGCCCACTGCGGGGTCGGCAGCTTTTCCCGCTCGGCCACCCGCTCAAACACCGCCAGGAACGCTTCCACATCATCACCCGGGGTCATCTTTTGCAACGCTTGTCTCACCGCTTTCCGGACGCTGCCGTCGTCACCCGGTCCCGGGGTTGTTGCTGCCGGTCCGGCACGGATCGACTTGGCCAGGAGAACCATCTGTTCTTGGTGCCTTTTTTCCTGCAATTGCAAGGCTTGCTGCTGACGTGCATTGGCCTGCTCCATCTGTTCTTGGTGCCTTTTGTCCTGCACTTGCAAGGATTGCTGCTGACGTGCATTGGCCTGCTCCATCTGTTCTTGGTGCATTTTGACCTGCACTTGCAAGGATTGCTGCTGACGTGCATTGGCCTGATCCAACTGTTCTTGGAGTTTTTTTTCCTGCACTTGCAAGGATTGGAGCAGGTGTGCATTGGTCTGTTGCTGCTGTACATTAGCCTGAGCCAAATGCTTTAGTATGTCCTCCATGCCGTCGCCGGGTTTGGGCTGTAGTATAGCCGCTCGAATCCAGGACATGCGCAGCTGGGTCACCAGGGATGGATGCTACACCTCACCGGCTGTCATGCCCGCATTCTCCACCATATGTGAGGTAGCACGGTCGGCTGCGCAGCAGAAGACACGGGATCCAGGCATCAAGGTTCACAGCACACGGTTTTAATGTCCAAACAAAAAGTCCATAACAAAATACATGTGCCTCTCCAGCAGAGGGCTCAGGAAGTTCTGGTCACTTCCCCCACACCCGGCACACCTGCCCTCGTTCCTGTTTCCTTTTAACCCTTCCTTAAGCCTGTAGGGAAACAGCATTAACCCTATAGTGGATTTACTTTCTATCATGGAGTGAGCACAACCTGGGCGAGACATACCGGCCGTCATAGATAACCCCGGTCACAGTCTCACAATATATATATATATATATATATATATATATATATATATATATACATACATACATACATACATACATACATACATACATACATACATACAGTACAGACCAAAAGTTTGGACACACCTCATCTCTAGAACGACTGTTAAGA
This sequence comes from Anomaloglossus baeobatrachus, assembly GCF_048569485.1. NCBI lineage: Eukaryota > Metazoa > Chordata > Amphibia > Anura > Aromobatidae > Anomaloglossus > Anomaloglossus baeobatrachus. Next base: position 115,687,454 of record NC_134364.1, read on the forward strand.
GAAGACTTTGTGCAGCAGCCTTCATGGTAAAATAGCTGCTAGGAAACCACTGCTAAGGACAGGAACAAGCAGAAGAGACTTGTTTGGGCTAAAGAACACAAGGAATGGACATTAGACCAGTGGAAATCTGTGCTTTGGTCTGATGAGTCCAAATTTGAGATCTTTGGATCCAACCACCGTGTCTGTAGAAAAGGTGAACGGATGGACTCTACATGGCTGATTCCCACCGTGAAGCATGGAGGAGGAGGTGTGATGGTGTGGGGGGGCTTTGCTGGTGACACTGTTGGGGATTTATGCAAAATTGAAGGCATTCTGAACCAGCATGGCTACCACAGCATCTTGCAGCAGCATGCTATTCCATCCGGTTTGCGTTTAGTTGGATTATTATTTATTTTTCAACAGAACAATGACCCCAAACACACCTCCAGGCTGTGTAAGAGCTATATGACTAAGGCTACTTTCACACATCCGGTTTGAGCAGTGTGGCTCAATCCGACTGTGAAACCTATGCAACGGATGCGGCGAAAACACCGCATCCTTTGCATAAGTTTTTACATGCGGCCGGTCCGTTTCTTCCGGTTGCGGCACGCTACTGAGCATGCGCAATGGAAGAAACCGCATGTGGCGGCCGGATGCGTTTTTTTCCGCATCACGCCGCATCCGGTGTCCATAGGCATGCATTGAAAAATGCACCGCAGCGGCCGGATGCAGCGCAATGCAATTTTTTTGCCGGAGCAAAAAACGTTGCAGGCAACGTTCCATCCGGCCGCGGCATCGGCTAAATCTGCCGCATGCGGCAAAAACCGGACCGAAAGCAAGCCCATGCGGCACAATACGGCACTAATTTAAGTCTATGCAAAAAAAACCGCAACCGGCGGCAAAAAAAACGGTTGCGGTTTTTCTGCAGAGCGCCGTATTGTGCCCCAGAGCAAAACCGGATGTGTGAAAGTAGCCTAAGAAAGAGAGTGATGGGATACTACACCAGATGACCTGGCCTCCACAGTCACCAGACCTGAACCCAATCGAGATGGTTTGGGGTGAGCTGGACCGCAGAGTGAAGGCAAAAGGGTCAACAAGTGCTAAGCATCTCTGGGAACTTTTGCAAGACTGTTGGAAGACCATTTCCGGTGACTACCTCTTAAAGCTCATCAAGAGAAATGCCAAGAGTGTGCAAAGCAGTAATCAAAGCAAAAGGTGGCTACTTTGAAGAACCCAGAATATAAGACATATTTTCAGTTGTTTGACACTTTTTTAAGTATTTCATTCCACATGTGTTAATTCATAGTTTTGAAGCCTTCAATGTGAATCTACAATTTTCAGAGTCTTGAAAATAAAGAAAACTCTTTGAATGAGAAGGTGTGTCCAAACTTTTGGTCTGTAATATATACACACATCATATTTTTCAGACTATAAGACGCACTGGACCATAAGGCGCACCCCGGTTTTAGAGGAGGAAAATAACATTTTAAGCAAAAAATGTGGTTATGACACACTGTTATGGGGCGAGGATCTGCTGCTGACACTATTATGGGGGTTATGTCCCCAAATTCTCTACTAAGGTACCCCATCCTGGTAATGATCCTCCTGCCTTGTATATAATCCCTATCCTTGTATATATATGTCCGTCATCCTGGTATAGCCCCCATCCTGTATTATACCGCCATCCTGCTATATACCGCCATCCTGCTATATACCGCCATCCTGGTATATGCCCTCATCCTGCTATATACCCCCATCCTGCTATATACTGCCATCCAGGTATATGCCCTCATCCTGCTATACTGCCATCTTGGTATATGCCCTCATCCTGCTATATACCACCATCCTGGTATATACCCCCATCCTGCTACATAGCGCCATCCTGGTATATGCCCTCATACTGCTATATCGCTATATACCCCCATCCTGGTATATACTGCCATCCTCGTATATGCCCTCATCCTGCTATATACCTTCATCCTGCTATATACTGCCATCCTGGTATATGCCCTCATCCTGCTATATACTGCCATCTTGATATATGCCCTCATCCTGCTATATACCACCATCCTGGTATATACCCCCATCCTGCTACATAGCGCCATCCTGGTATATGCCCTCATACTGCTATATCGCTATATACCCCCATCCTGGTATATACTGCCATCCTGGTATATGCCCTAACCCTGCTATAGACCCCATCCTGTTTTATGGCCTGAATCCTGTGGCACACAAAAAATAAACGTTTATACTCCCCTTTCCTCACTCTGTGGCGCCGTGGACAAGCCTGGGGCCACAGGTAACAACACACACACACACACCCACCCCCAGCAGTTCACAGCAGTCATCCCCAGTGAAACCTGATTTCTTCCCTCGGTTTCAGACACACACCAGGTGGGCGGAGTTAAGGAGATAGGCACGCCCACCGAGGAGTCTAACTGGCCTGAGGCAAAAACCAGCTCAGACAAGTCCAGGCAGAGGAAGAGAGAGGAGGTCTGCAGACAGGCAGATGCAGACTGGGGCCTAGGTTGGAGCCTAGGGCCTTCGTGTAGAGAGTCAGGCAGACGGTAGTGGCCGTCTGCGGGAGCCGGGAAGACAGTCTTGGTGGAACCGTAGGTAGCCGGGGCTGGGCGGTGGCCCACCGGTACCGAACCGGGGAGCCAGCTGGAAACCGGAGTGCAGGAGGAGCGTACACGAAGGTGAAGGAAAGGACTTACACTACCAACCTGGGGTCAGGGGAAAAACACCGCAGCCGTCCATCCAGCCGTTTGTTTTATCGGAGACTTTGCATTCACCATTGGCTGAGTGAGTACCACTGTGCCGTGCGGCACCGCTCTGCCCCCGCGACCCTGCACCTCACCAGGCCCCGTAACCCGCCTGCCATACCTCCCCTCACCGGGCCCCGGGACAACCAACCCCCCTACCCACAACATCCAAGATGCTCCCTGTCATCGCTCCCGGGATCCCCGTCCAGAGCAGCGGTGGTGTCACAACCTCACCACAATTGTGGGTGGCGTCACGGACAATATCCCTAAACCAAACCACCCCTTTCACTCACGGGCGAGGAGCGCCGCTCGAGTCCCCGGGATCCGAGCGCAGCGCCTCCCCGCCCGTGACAACTTGGCGTCACGAACAGGATCTTACCGTTCTACCACCTGGTAGAAGTGCGCCTTGTGTCCCGCCGGAGGTGTCCGGCTGAAAATTTTCAGAAGCCGCCATCTTGGGCGCGAAAAGTTCCCCGCTCGAGCGTCTTCCCCAGCAGTGGAGGCGCGAAAGCCGAAACTCCGCCCCTGAAGAGGAGGTGCCGCAAAAAGACCTAGTGGGGACGGATGGCGTCCGGCCGCATGTGAACCGCGGCTGTGGAAGCAGGGACGCCAGGACTCTGCAAGTATTTGGTTCCTGGAGCACCGCTGCACGAGATGTCCCGTCCATCCGGCACCGCTGAAACCTCAGTGCCCATGCCCGCGGCCAATGCCCCGACCGACCCGTTACCCCTGTCACCGGTAGCGGAGCTCGCAGTGTATGTGAGGGAGGGCCCAGACCTGGGGTCCCCAGGCCTTACCTTTGTCACAGCCCTGCTACCGGCCCCACTTCCATCCCGGCCGCACCGCTGATGACGACGGCCCTGGCGGTCTGCCCGGCCGCAACGGAGATGACGACGGCTCCGGCAGTCCACCCGGCCGCAACGGCAGCGAAGTACCCGTCCCGTTAACAAATCTGGGCCCGTTCCTGGACTGGGGTCAAAGGGTGCTGCCCACTTCTTAGGGGCAGCATCAGGGCCAGGTTGTTTGGGTGGGTGACTGAAGGACCCGTTCCTTTGCTATTATTAAAAGTGTATTGTTGTTGCAATGGTTGCAGTGATATGCCCCCCCCCCGTAAGGGAAGTTGTATGAAAAAATGCATGTGTGAAAATGTTTAAAAAAAAAAAAAAAAAAGTTTTATTCTTTTTCAGTTCGTGAAAAATAAAACCGGTGATGGACGGGCAGCCTGCGGACGGTCTGCATTTTACTAAGGGGGAATGTGGCGCCCTGGACAAGCCAGGGGCCACAGGTAACAACACACACACACACCCCCACCCCCAGCAGTTCACAGAAGTCATCCCCAGTGAGACCTGATTTCTTCCTTCGGGTTCAGACAGACACACCAGGTGGGCGGAGTTAAGGAGATAGGCACACCCACCGGAGTCTAGTTGGCCTGAGGCAAAAACCAGCTCAGACAAGTCCAGGCAGAGGAAGAGAGAGGTCTGCAGACAGGCAGACGCAGACTGGGGCCTAGGTTGGAGCCTAGGGCCCTCGTGTAGATAGTCAGGCAGACAGTAGTGGCCGTCTGCGGGAGACGGGAAGACAGTCTTGGTGGAACCGTAGCTAGCCGGGGCTGGGCGGTGGCCCACCGTTACCGAACCGGGGAGCCAGCTGGAAACCGGAGTGCAGGAGGAGCGTACACGAAGGTGAAGGAAAGGACTTACACTACCAATCTGGGGTCAGGGGAAAAACACCGCAGCCGTCTGTGGGACCCGTCCATCCAGCCGTTTCTTTTACCGGAGACTTTGCATTCATCATTGGCTGAGTGTGTACCACTGTGCCGTGCGGCACCGCGCTGCCCCTGCGACCCTGCACCTCACCAGGCCCCGTAACCCGCCTGCCATACCTCCCCTCACCGGGCCCCGGGACAACCAACCCCCCTACCCACAGAGGGGAAAAACAACATCCAAGATGCTCCCTGTCATCGCTCCTGGGATCCCCGTCCAGAGCAGCGGTGGTGTCACAACCTCAACACAATTGTGGGTGGCGTCACGGACAATATCCCTAAACCAAACCACCCCTTTCACTCACGGGCGAGGAGCGCCGCTCGAGTCCCCGGGATCCGAGCGCAGCGCCTGCCCGCCCGCGACAACTCCCTGCAACATTGCTCCTCCTCCCGTCTGTGTCGGTAGCAGCGCCGCTGACCTGTGTGGAGCCGTGCGCACAGGGATGACATCATCGCTGTGCGCACCGCTAGTCTCCACACACATTGCGATGCTGCAGGGCACGGTGAGTATACCGTACTTATTCACTGCGCCCCGCGCTGATGATGATGCGCGGGGAGCAGTGAATATAGCTGCACATCATTACTCCAGGCTGTTGATGGCAGGAGTGATCACGAGGGCTGGCTGTTTAGTATGCGTGCATCCCCCGCCCATCATCCTGCCCACTTGTCAGCTCCATCTTCAGCGGTGAGAGATGATGGGTGGGAGGATGCATGCATATGAAATGAGCGGGCACACATGGTCACGGCAGGCTGCTACAGCCTGCGCATACCGCCGATGACCCGTGCCACTGCTGCACCCTCATTCCCCGCAGCCATGCCGTACATTCAGACTATAAGACGCAGCCCCCACTTTCCCCTAACATATATATCTAGATATATATCTAGATATATATAATTACCTTATTCTGTCTGTCTTGTTCCAAAATAACGTCATTACAGTGACAACCGTCGCCACAGCGCGTGCGCTAAAGAGCCTGTGACCAACGGCTCAGCTAAGGCTCCCTGCACACGTAACCAGGGTACACATCGGGTTACTAAGCAAAGCGTTTTGCTTAGTTACCCGATATTTACACTGGATACGTGTGCAAGGAGCCAGCGCTAAGCGGTATACGCTAGTAACCAAGGTAAATATCGGGTAACCAAGCAAAGCGATTTGCTTAGTTACCTGATATTTACCCTGGCTACGTGTGCAAGGCGCCAATGCTAAGCGGTGTACGCTGGTAACCAAGGTAAATATCGGGTAACCAAGCAAAGCGCTTTGCTTAGTTACCTGATATTTACCCTGGCTACGTGTGCAAGGAGCCTAACTGAACAGCCTGAACTACGGGCCGACAGGAAGAAGCCCGACACTTTTCTTCGCACTCTCACGGAGCCCCGACTCCCCGCTCGGCTACACCCCCCCGCCCTCCACATGTATACACTGAACACACACACACATATATACAAACACACACACACACACACCTGGATAGTCACCTGTCCCCAGCCATGCAGTCCCCGGCACTGATGTCCTCAGCGCCATGGCCCCGCTCGGCTCCTCCCCCCCTCCACCCCCCGCACACATTACCCCGCAGGATGGGGGCACATGTCAGGATGGTGGATGCACCACGATGGGGGCACATACCAGCATTGGGCCACATCACAGCATCAGCATATTTTTACCTAACTTTACACTGGTCATGGCCTTCTTTCATTACAAGCCATGGACATCTTTAAACATTAGACTCATCTATTACAACTGTTCCTTCTGTTTCTCATTTTAAAACCAATAAACAATTATAAGAATGCTAAATTAAACTTAAACCATCCAGTCAATTCATTACCTTATTATTCACTCTGCTAACCTACATACACATTCTAGACTACCCGATACATTACAATCGGGCCACCTTGTAGTATATATATATATATATATATATATATATATATATATATATAAAATATATAAAGCTCAGTATATGTATGTGTGCATATATGTGCGTGTATGTCCGCTAAAGGAATCCGCACGTCGCATTTACAATCACGAAATTTTGTACAGACGCCCCATGTGACCCAGGGAACGTCATAGACTATGTTTTGACGGGAAAATTTAACCCTGCGCTTTACAGTTATTCAAAATCCTGCCTCCATTTAATTGAATGGAGGTGGGAGCTACTGGCTATTAATAGCAACTGTCAGTGGTTCCTATAGGAACAAAATAAACTGTTAGTATAAGAAGCTTATGTGTGAGGTAATATGATGTCGGTGAAGAGACAGAGAGAGACGGGCAAAGAGACAGACAGAGAGAGACGGGCAAAGAGACAGACAGCCCTGGAGAGAGACGGGCAAAGAGACAGACAGCCCTGGAGAGAGACGGGCAAAGAGACACAGCCCTGGAGAGAGACGGGCAAAGAGACAGACAGCCCTGGAGAGAGACGGGCAAAGAGACAGACACCCCTGGAGAGAGACTGGCAAAGAGACAGACAGCCCTGGAGAGAGACTGGCAAAGAGACAGACAGCCCTGGAGAGAGACGGGCAAAGAGACAGACAGCCCTGGAGAGAGACGGGCAAAGAGACAGACAGCCCTGGAGAGAGACGGGCAAAGAGACAGACAGCCCTGGAGAGAGACGGGCAAAGAGACAGACAGCCCTGGAGAGAGACGGGCAAAGAGACAGACAGCCCCGGAGAGAGACAGGCAAAGAGACAGACAGAGAGAGACGGGCAAAGATACAGACAGAGAGAGACGGGCAAAGATACAGACAGAGAGAGACGGGCAAAGAGACAGACAGAGACAGATGGGCAAAGAGACAGACAGCCCTGGAGAGAGACGGGCAAAGAGACAGACAGCCCTGGAGAGAGACGGGCAAAGAGACAGACAGAGAGAGACGGGCAAAGAGACAGACAGCCCTGGAGAGAGACGGGCAAAGAGACAGACAGCCCTGGAGAAACACTGGTAAAGAGACAGACAGCCCTGGAGAGAGACTGGCAAAGAGACAGACAGCCCTGGAGAGAGACGGGCAAAGAGACAGACAGACAGAGAGAGACGGGCAAAGAGACAGACAGCCCTGGAGAGAGACGGGCAAAGAGACAGACAGCCCTGGAGAAACACTGGTAAAGAGACAGACAGCCCTGGAGAGAGACGGGCAAAGAGACAGACAGCCCCGGAGAGAGACGGGCAAAGAGACAGACAGAGAGAGACGGGCAAAGAGACAGACAGAGAGAGACGGGCAAAGAGACAGACAGCCCTGGAGAGAGACGGGCAAAGAGACAGACAGCCCTGGAGAGAGACGGGCAAAGAGACAACCCTGGAAAGAGACAACCCTGGAAAGAGACAGACAAAGACAGACGGGAAAAGAGAGAGACAGACAGACAGACACACACACACACACACACACACACACACGCACACGCACACAGACAGACACAGAGATAGTAACACTCCTAAGAGTCTTACAGAAACATTGAGGGGCTTATCCCCCCATCTATAAACAGATGATCTTCATGTCTGGCTGAATCTTAAGAAACTTTACCCATGCTAGGCACTGACAGAGTCCATGTCTTCACACCATTATTTTGGGTATATTCATCAATCTGCATCTTTTTCTACAATGCACAATATCTATCCAACAGTTCCCCTATGGCAGAAATCCAGAGTCACATGTTTATGGGGCACGAGAAGTCTACACCAAAATATACCCATTATCTTAGTAAATGAAGATGGGAGATTTCCTCCATAGACTTCTGTGTAGTCTGTGATATCATTAGGCTGGTTTCACACTACGTCTTTTTAACATCCGTTGAAAACGTTATTTTAGCGGAAGTACGGATCCAGTGCAAATGCGTTTTCATTTCAATGCATTTGCAATGGACTCGCGTTAACATCCGTTCACCTGCGTTTGCGTGCGTTATAGTGTGGATCCGGTGACTTGCAGTTTTTTAACATGTTTCAAAAACGCTACTTGTAGCGTTTTTGAGCTGCGTCAAAATACTGCAAGTCACCGGATCCTGACTAAACAGCACGCGAACGCAGGTGAACGCTGGCGTGCTGATAGACAGGATCCTGCTTTTGTACTGAGCATGCCCAGAAAGTACTGAGCATGCCCAGAACCAGTCTCGCGTGATCTGTCTCTCTCTCCTCCTCCCTCCCTCACCCTCTCTCTATCTATGTCTTTCCCCCTTCCTCCCCTTCCTCTCTCTCCCACCTGAGAGCTGCGGACACTCGTAACCAAGGTAAATATCGGGTAACCACTTCTCTTAGTTACCTGATGTTTACGTTGGTTACGTGTGCAGGCAGCCCTGCTCCTAGCAGCTGCAGACACTCGTAACCAAGATAAATATCGGGTATCCAAGGCCGATGTTTACCTTGGTTACCAGCGTCTGCAGCTGTCAGAAGCCGGCTCCCAGTCTAGTTCCCCTCACTCCCGATCACATGACTCCAATGCCCGCCCCTAAACATCCAGTGCAGGATCCTGCAAAATAACAGATGCTTTTGCATACGTTATTTGCTGTAAAAGCAGGATCCGTACTTCCGCTAAAATAACGTTTTCAACGGATGTTAAAAAGACGTAGTGTGAAACCAGCCAGTTACATACAGAGGGTACAGATGACAGCAATCACAATTCCCAGAGGGATGACGATGGCAGTGGCTATACGCCAATAAGCCAACCAATTCCATGCAGAGTTTGGAAGCTCTGAAAGAGAAGACAAACAGAAAAGATCAGATGCCCTGACTTATCCATGTAGCCATGTAGTCTGCGTTACAGATCAAAAAGAAGGACCCTTCATTCCAGCCCCATCTCCCCCTTGTACCCAGAATAATGATACTAGACCCCTTATATGATGATGGCAATAAATTGCCCGATGCAGCCTCTAAATTACCAAATATAAGAACAAAAAGAGCGATGCCATGACTGAAAAGGTCACATAGTCTTACAAAAAAATACTGATAAAATGTAAGTTTATTAGTATGTATTAACATATACAGAAAGTCCAAAAATTAGAAAATCCGAAAGAGACACACATGAATAAAAAGTGAGCACGATCCCTACTACACCCCAGTACTGAGGCCTACCTTGATGCGTAGGATGGCACACTATTCCTGCGCAGTTGGTGCCCCCACTCAATGTAGACATCTTCTGAGCCCTGGTAGGGGGCCTTGAGGCAAGAGGTATAGTTACAGTACAGTGCCCCCCATTTATGTTTACTTTTCTGTTTTTTTTTCTAATTTTTGGACTTACTATATTTTAATACATACTAATAAACTTACATTTTCTGAGTATTTTTTGTAAGACTTTATAACCAAATATACTAGTTGAGGTCATAGACTTAAATATCTGAGAGGTCCACGCATTTTACTTCGCCGTAACAATGAAACGTTATTGAAGAGAAACAGCTGCAGGAGATGGGACCTGTCAGACACAGCCGGACTCCTCTTAGTGAAGGCAGAGATAGTTTATAACCATCTCTGCCTTCCATAACAAACGCAGTTTATACAGTATAAGAAGTGCTTATCTGTGCTTCCTCCTCTGCTCCTATCCATCATGTGAACGCCTATTGCAGTGTTATAATATTTTCATATTTTTACAGCATCCAACTTATATTTAATGTGAATCAGCATGGAGAGAGCGGATTAACCCTCTGTCTAAATCATACAGAATGTTATAAGACACTAACCCCATATTCTGTGTCTGTCTGTTTGGTATCTTCCTCAGACTTTGGCACAGCTTCTTTCTGGGGGGTCTCTGGACCTGGGATCCCTGAATATTGGTTGTTAATGTCCAAAGAAGCAAAAGAATAGGAGGGCACTCATCGGGCTGCCGTATACCAAAGAATCCGTTTTATTTCAGCATCAGGTAAAATATAAAAACAGCGGAGGGGATGGGGGAGGGATGCACGGCACAGCAGACGACGGCCGTTTCGTGCTTAACAAGCACTTCAACAGGTCTACCGATGATTGGTGCCTGGTGTTCGTTTTCTTGGATTCCTTCGTTTCTGGTTGGTAATGTCCCCTGATTAACCCCCGTGTATCTGCTACTGGGGAGAAACGTGTCGGAACACTATGGGATTAATCGCTTTGTTACATCACTGTTACGACCGTTTATATAAGTACCTGGTATCGTTAATAATTCTGGTGATAGGTACGGTAGCTTGTGCAGTGTCATCTTAAGGTTGCTCTAGGGCAGAGGTCTGAAACACATGGCCAGCGGGCCACATGCAGCCCCTGAGGCTGCTTCTTACGGCCCGCAGACACCTAGACCCCGTGACAATTGCGCACCGGTACACACACTGGACCGCCGCCGCCGTCAGCACTTTCCTTCTGGCAAGTATAATTTGCGGCACCGCGCAGAGAAGCACGCCTCTACACAGCTTTACTAATGGCAGCTGCCGCTGGCCAATCAGAGGCCAGGAGCTAGTGTGGGTGTATTCTGATTGGCTGGCGCGGTTGACATTAGTAAAGGTGTGAGGAGGGCAGCGCTGCAAACCGTTCCCCAGTAGAAAAAAGCTGATGTCGTTGGCAGTGTGTATCGGACAGCAATCGCCACGGCTCTCAGCCCTGCGGGCTGAAAGAAGCAAGTAGAGAGGACACCGAGGGAACAGAGAACAGGTGAGAAAAATCTTTTTTTTTTTTTTTTTTTTTAGTTTGTGAACATTGCTACAAGGGGGCAATATGGGCACATTACGACAAGGGGGCAATATGGACACATTACTACAAAGGGACAATATGGGTGCATTACTACAAGGGGACAATATGGGCGCACTACTACAAGGGAGCAATATGGGCACATTACCACAGGGAACGATATGGGCACATTACTACAAGGGGGCAATACGGACACATTACTACAAGATGGGGACAATATGGGCACAATACTACAAGATGGGACAATATGGGCACATTACTACAAGAGGACCATGTGGACACATTACTACAAGGGGACAATATAAGCACATTACTATAAAGGGGCAATATTGGCACAATACCACAGGGGACAATATGGGCACAATACCATAGGGGAGAATATGAGGACATTACCACAGGGCACAATATGGGCGCAATACTACAGGGGACAATATGAACACGAAAAACACAAGAGAGAGGCGATCATAGGTTCAACTTATTTTTATTGATATTTATATTGTGATTTTAAACATGCGGAGAGGTGATGGGAAAAGGGGAAACGGTGTACATCACCGCAGTCAATACAAAATTAGTAATAATACACTGATTCTATAAAAATTAGTATAAATATCCTATCCAAGCAGGACAAATTGTGGCCCACGGTAGAAAATTCCAAACAGCATACTCACAGAGATGGTGCAAAAGGCAACTCTTAATATAAGATACAATATATATGGGACTAGAAAAACCTAGTATATATAAGAGAAAGCCATAGATATCGGATATTCCACTTCCCAATACAAAGAGGAAGGTATACTATATAAATTACACCATGTGCAGCGCGTCCTGACCTACGGGGCTGCACGTCTCCTCCGCAGGAGACCGCAGCTGCCTGTGCCCACAATCAGGACTCGCTGTGTCCTGGAAGCAGCGGGTCCTGACCTGCGGGGCTGCACGTCTCCTCCGCAGGAGACCGCAGCTGCCTGTGCCCACAATCAGGACTCGCTGTGTCCTGGAAGCAGCGGGTCCTGACCTGCGGGGCTGCACGTCTCCTCCGCAGGAGACCGCAGCTGCCTGTGCCCACGATCAGGACTCACTGTGTCCTGGAGGCAGCGCGTCCTGACCTGCGGGGCTGCACGTCTCCTCCGCAGGAGACCACAGATGCCTGTGCCCACGATCAGGACTCGCTGTGTCCTGGAGGCATCGGGTCCTGACCTGCGGGGCTGCACGTCTCCTCCGCAGGAGACCGCAGCTGCCTGTGCCCACGATCAGGACTCGCTGTGTCCTGGAGGCAGCACGTCCTGACCTTCGGGGCTGCACGTCTCCTCCGCAGGAGACCACAGCTGCCTGTGCCCACGATCAGGACTCGCTGTGTCCTGGAGGCAGCGCGTCCTGACCTTCGGGGCTGCACGTCTCCTCCGCAGGAGACCACAGCTGCCTGTGCCCACAATCAGGACTCGCTGTGTCCTGGAGGCAGCGCGTCCTGACCTTCGGGGCTGCACGTCTCCTCCGCAGGAGACCACAGCTGCCTGTGCCCACAATCAGGACTCGCTGTGTCCTGGAGGCAGCGCGTCCTGACCTTCGGGGCTGCACGTCTCCTCCGCAGGAGACCACAGCTGCCTGTGCCCACGATCAGGACTCGCTGTGTCCTGGAGGCAGCGCGTCCTGACCTTCGGGGCTGCACGTCTCCTCCGCAGGAGACCACAGCTACCTGTGCCCATGATCAGGACTCGCTGTGTCCTGGAGGCAGCACGTCCTGACCTTCGGGGCTGCACGTCTCCTCCGCAGGAGACCACAGCTACCTGTGCCCACGATCAGGACTCGCTGTGTCCTGGAGGCAGCGCGTCCTGACCTTCGGGGCTGCACGTCTCCTCCGCAGGAGACCGCAGCTGCCTGTGCCCACGATCAGGACTCGCTGTGTCCTGGAGGCAGCACGTCCTGACCTTCGGGGCTGCACGTCTCCTCCGCAGGAGACCGCAGATGCCTGAGCCCACGATCAGGACTCTCTGTGCCCTGGAGGCAGCGGGTCCTGACCTGCGGGGCTGCATGTCTCCTCCGCAGGAGACCACAGCTGCCTGTGCCTACAATCAGGACTCGCTGTGTCCTGGAGGCAGCGGGTCCTGACCTGCGGGGCTGCACGTCTCCTCCGCAGGAGACCACAGGTGCCTGTGACCACGATCAGGACTCGCTGTGTCCTGGAGGCAGCACGTCCTGACCTGCGGGGCTGCACGTCTCCTCCGCAGGAGAACGCAGCTCCCTGTGCCCACGATCAGGGTTCAGTGCGCTGCGGTCTCCTGCTGTGTTCTCCCTACGGAGGACGCATGCAACTGCAGCAAACAATTGATATGCTGCAGTCTGGAAAGACGCTCCGCAGGTCAGTGTTTGCTGCAGAAAAAACAAGCTCAGTGGGCACGGGATATCTAGAAATCCCTCCACTGTGCTTGTACTGTACAATGCGGCATTTTAGGCACAGCAAAAACATGCTACATCCAAAATGCTGCAAATACTGATCGTGGGCACGCAGCCTTAAACAATGTGATCAGCAGTGCTGAAAAGGATTGGATGTGGGCGTGACAGATTGCAAAACGGGTGTGGTTAGGGGGCGTGGCTTACAATTGCCGCTGCACGCTACGCGCAACGCATACTTTGTCCCTCTTTCTCATCTTTAAATGTTGGGAGGTATGACACAGCAACCGTGCCATCTGCAGCAGCGCATCCAGGCTGGAATAGTGGCCTATACATTTCTGTACAACTATGTTGACGATGTGAGCCATACAAGGCATAAGTGTGATGTCGCCCAGGCATAGTGTCACCACCAGGTTTGCACTGTTATCGCACACAGCCTTCCCTGGCTCCAGGTTCAGTGAAGACAGCCATTGATTAAACTCGGCCTGGATAGCGGTCCACAACTCCATGGCTTACATTAATGGAGAGGTTGAGGGTGCAGGTGGAGACCCTAGAGGAGGTGGAGGAAACAGAAGCAGCAGAGGAAGCGGTAGATCCAGAGGTTTGTCCTGCAAGCCTTGGGGATTTCAAGACTTGGGAAGCAGCCCCTTCTACACCTGCCCCCGCAGGCACCAGAGATAGGCTGCTTTCTCACATCCGGTTTTAGCAGTGCGGCACAATCTGGCAGTTTGCAGGCAAAACGCAACCATTTTTCTTTGCCGCCGGTTGCGTTTTTCCGCACAGACTTTCATTAGTGCCAGATTGTGCCGCATGGCCTTGCATTCGGTCCGATTTTTGCCGCATGCGGCATATTTAGCCCATGCGGCGGCCGGCTGGAACGTTGCCTGGCACGTTTTTTTGTCCGGCAAAAAAACCCGCAACGCGCCGCATCCGAACGCTGCGATGCGGCGCTTTTTCCAATGCATGCCTATGGACGCCGGATGCGGCGTGATGCGGCAAAAACCGCATCCGGCCTCCGCATGCCTTTTGTTCCACTGCGCAAGCTCAGTAGCGTGCCGCAAGCGGCAAAAACTGGACGGGCCGCATGTAAAAAACGTATGCAAAGGATGCGGCTTTCACACATCAGTTTTTTGCCATCAGGCACGATCCGGCGAAAAAACTGATGCGACGGATCCGGCAAAAAAAACGGATCAGTTGCATCAGTTTTTTCCATCAGTTCCTTCAGTTTTTTGAGAGATCTGGTGTGATACTGAGCATGCTCAGTTAAAAAAAACTGATCCGGCGGCCGGATCCGTTTTTTTTTTTCCGCATTACGCCGGATTTGGCGTCCATAGGCTTCCATTATAAAACACGCCGTACAGCGTACAAAAACATTCACTTCAACGTTTCATCTGGCCGCCGGACAAGTCAATTTTACCGAATCCGGCAAAAAACGGATGAAACGCAAGGCCATCTGGCACAATCCGGCGCTAATGAAAGTCTATGGGGGGAAAAAACGGATCCAGCGGCAATAGATGCCGGATCCATTTTTTCATGTTTTTGCCGGATTGTGCCTGATGGCAAAAAACTGATGTGTGAAAGCAGCCTAAAGGCCGCTTTACGCGCTGCGATATCGGTACCGATATCGCTAGCGTGGGTACCCGCCGCCATCTTTTGTGCGACACGGGCAAATCGCTGTCCGTGCCGCACAACATCGCCCAGACCCGTCACACGTACTTACCTGCCCGGCGACGTCGCTGTGACCGGCGGGGTGGAGATGAGCGGGACGTAACATCCCGCCCACCTCCTTCCTTCCGCATAGCGGCCGGGAGGCAGGTAAGGAGAGGTTCCTCGATCCTGCGGTGTCACATTGAGCGATGTGTGCTGCCGCAGGAACAACTTAGTTACTGCTGCAGTAACGATATTTGAGAATGGACCCCCATGTCACCGATGAGCGATTTTGCACGTTTTTGCGACGATGCAAAATCGCTCATAGGTGTCACACGTAACGGCATCGCAAATGCGGCCGGATGTGCGTCACCAATTCCGTGACCCCAACGACTTTGCTAGCGATGTTCTAGCGTGTAAAACCCCCTTTAGGCTACTTTCACACATCAGTTTTTTGGCATCAGGCACAATCCGGTGTGTGCCTGATGCAACGTATATATGCAAAAACGGATGCGCCTGATCCTTTTTTTTTGACGGATCCAGTATACCAGATCTGTCAAAAAACGGATCCGGCGCATCTTTTTTTTTTGCATCTGTTTTGTCAGTTTTTTGCTGGATCCGTTTTTTTTTCAATAAATTGGAGCATGCCAGTTTACAAAAACGGATCCGGCGGCCGCATCCGTTTTTTGACGCATTACACTGGATCCGGCGTCCACAGGCTTCCATTGTAAATCACGCCGTATCGCGCATTAGGCGCAATGCGTTTTTTTGTCAGAGACAAAAAACGTTACAAGAGACGTTCCATCCGGCCACCATATTAGCCAATTACGACGGATCCGGCAGAAGCCGGATGCAACGCAAGGCCATCAGGCACAATCCGGCGCTAATACAAATCGATAAGGATAAAATGGATCCGTCGCCGGATCCGTTTTATCCGTTCTTTTCCGGATTGTGCCTGATGGAAAAAACGGATGTGTGAAAGTAGCCTAACCCAGTGCCCAGTCAGCGATATGTAACGCCCATGGCCATGTTTTCTCATCCAGGTGTCAGTGGGGAAATGCACCCTGGGATGCAGAGGTTTTCAAGGAAAAGGTAATATCTGCAACATGATGGTGTAACGCAGGTACAGCTTTATTAGAGAAGTAATGGTGACTGGGTGACTGGGCAACTAGTACTGAGGGACTGCAACGGCCATCAGGTTTCGGAAACTGTCTGTATCCACCAGGCGGATAGGCAGCATTTCCACAGCCAACAGTTTACCTATGGTCAAGTTCAAGCTCTTCAATTTGGCATATATGTGGAGGGAAATGATCTTTTACGTGAGTGGCGGACCGAGGGCTGGCTGCTGTGCTGAGAGATGGTGGAGCAGGGTGTACTCAACCAACCGCAGGACTATGAGGGAGCTGTAGGTGGAGATGTAATGGTGGATTGAGAAACGTGGTGTGCTCGGTGTCTCACAAGGGTCAAAACCACCAGGTATGGGCACTTCAATAACAGCTGACGGGCTCTCACTCACCTCGACTAGCGGGTAAACAAGGGGAGGTTCTGCGGCCAGAGACCTGTGGGACAATAGTTTCAACGGTGATGCAGGATGAGGAAGAAGCAGCAGACACGGTTGGTTTGGCTGCCGGTGGTGACACGGTTGATTTGGCTGCCGGTGGTGACACGGTTGATTTGGCTGCCGGTGATGACACAGTTGATTTGGCTGCCGGTGGTGACACGGTTGATTTGGCTGCCGGTGGTGACATGGTTGATTTGGCTGCCGGTGGTGACACGGTTGATTTGGCTGCCGGTGGTGACACGGTTGATTTGGCTGCCGGTGGTTAGGTAGGCCCGATAGTCCGCATTTTAACTCAGGAAGATTCCCACAGTAATGCCTGTTGTTTGCGCATGTTGTGCCGTTCCTACCGGTTACCTTATGTTCTATCCACTGTTATCAATGTCTTATGTTGTTTATGTTTCACACTTGTCCTCTGCTGCCACCTACTGGTCAGGCCCTGCTGGTCCCCTTGTTCTTTTGAGTCCAGCCTGTGGGAGTGTTTTCAGCCCTATATGTGACCTCACATCCTGGCATCCATGTTAGTTTGTCAGTTCATGTGTGATGATGGTAATATTGGGTAGAACTGAGTTAATTATATTAGTCCGGCCCTCTAAAACAATCCCAATTTCTCATGCGGCCCCATGGGAAAATGAATTGCCCACCCCTGCTCTATGGAGATGTACAGTAGCAGCGCTGAGTGGGACCGCACTGTCAAAAATGCTAATTCAATCTTTGTAGGTAGCGGTGAACACTGTCACCCCATTTACCACTTTATCGTACCCTACCTTGCTTCCTGCACCTCACCCCCTTCACTTGACTACCGTCTGGTAGAATAATATTAATGATTCTGGGGTATAACCGTTTTAATTAATAGAAATAAAGTAATGTTTTAGGGGATTTTTTTTCTTTGGTCTTTATATCACTGTCCAACTACCTACCTTCAATCGCCTTTTACTGGGGACAGAACAGTCAAAAACTGCTTTACAGCCCAAAGTCAAAGACTTCCTTAAGCCCAATACCCCACCTTCAGATCCCTAAGAACCCTGTAACTCTCTCTGGAATCTGCCTAGCAACAGGCCTCATACAGTAATCTACTCTGCAACACTGCATGCCTGCACAAGCCCACACCTCAGTTTCAAGGTACAGAAGAGTGCATGATGTCACCTTTCCCCATTTATTCCCTTCTGCAGGTTCATAGACCAACAGGCCCAGATGAGGACAACCCCAGCCTCGACGTCCTAGAGTTCAACACTGCAGCTGCAATAACGTCATCATCAAGGTATGAAGGTGTCATACACCAATGCCCACTCCTCCTCCTCATCAATCTCGATCTCCTCCATATCAATCTCATCCTCCTCCTCCTGCCCCTCCTCTTCCATCTCGATCTCCTCCCCCTCCTCCTCCATCTCGATCTCGATCTCCTCCTCTTCCTCTTCCATCTTAATCACCCCCCCCCTCCATCACCACCTCCTCCACCTCCTCCTCGATCACCTCCTCCATCACCACGTCCTCCATCACCACCTCCTCCTCCATCAACTCCTCCTTTTCCATATCCACCTCCTCCTCCACTCCCTCCTCAATTACCTCCTCCTCCATCTTGATCTCTTCCTCCTCCTTCATCTCGATCACCTTCTCCTCCATCTCGATCACCTCTTCCTCCTCCTCCATCTCGTTCACCTCTTCCTCCTATTCCTCCTCCTCCATCTCGATCACCTTTCTTCTTCCTCCATCTCGATCACCTCCTTTTCCTCTTCCTCCATCACGATCACCTCCTCCTTCATCTCCTTCACCTCCTCTTCCTCCATCACGATCACCTCCTTCATCTCCTTCACCTCCTCTTCCTCCATCTCGATCACATCTTCCTCCATCACGATCTCCTTCTCCTTCATCTCTTTCACCTCTTCCTTCTCCTCCTCCTCCGCCATCACCACCTCCTCCTCCTCCTCGCCCTCCTCCTCCATCACCACCTAATCCTCCTCCTTCTCCATTACCACCTCTTCCTCTTCCTCCTCCTCCTCCATCACCACCTCTTTCTCCTCCTCCTCCATCACCACCGCCTCCTTCTCCTCCATCAACACTTCATCCTCCTCTATCAACTCTTCCATCACCTCCTCCTCCTACTCCTTCACCTCCTCCTCCATCACCTCCTCCTTCATCACCTTCTCCTCCACCTCCTCCTTCATCACCTCCTCCTCCATCTCCACCTCCTCCTCCATCACGTCATCCTCCTTCTCGATCTTCTCCTCCTCCATCTCGATCTCCTCCTTCTCCTCCTCCCCATCTCGATCTCCTCCCCTCCTCGATCTCTATTTCCTCCTCCTCCTCTTCGTCCTCTTCCATCTTGATCTCCTCCTCCAGCTCGATCTCCATAATCATCATCTTCTCCTCCTCCTCCATCCCGATCTCCTCCCCCTGTTCGTTTTCTTCCTCCTCTTCCTCCTCCTCCATCTCAATTTCTTCTTCCTCTTCCTCCAGATAAAAGAGGAGGAGGAGTAGGAGATCGACAAGATGGAGGAGGAGGAGTAGGAGAAGATCGAGATGGAGGAAGAGGAGGAAATAGAGATGGAGGAGGAGGAGAAGGAGATCAAGATGAAGGAGAAGCACATCGAGATGAAGTAGCAGGAGATCGAGATGGAAGACTATGAGAAGGAAGAGATCGAGATGGAGGAAGAGGAGGAGGAGGAAAAGGAGATTGAGATAAATGAGGAGGAGAAGGAGTTCGAGATGGAGGAGGAGGAGGAGGAGATCAACCTAATGGAGGAGAAGGAGGAAACGAGGAAGAGGAGAAGGAGAAGGAAATCAAGATGAAGGAGGAGATCGAGATGGAGGAGGAGGAGGTGGAGGAGGTAATATAGATGGAAGAGGAGGAGAAGAGATGGAGAGAGATGGAGGAGGTGATGGAGATGGAGGAGAAGGAGATGGAGATGGAGGAGGACGATGTGGAGGAGGTAATCGATATTGAGGAGGAGGAGAAGGAGATGGAGGATGAGAAAAAAGAAAATCGAGATGGAGGGGGAGGAGGAGGAGGAGATTGAGATGAAAGAGGAGATGAAGAAGGAGGAGAAGATCGAGATGAAGGAGGAGATCAAGATGGAGAAGGTGATCGAGATGAAGGAGGAAGTGAAGAAGGAGATCGAGATGGAGGAGGAAGAGATTGAGATGGAGAAGGAGATGGATGAGGAGGAGGAAGAGATCAAGATAAAGGAGGAGGACGAGGAAGAGAAGGAGATCGAGTTGGAGGAGGAGGAAGAAATTGAGATGGTAGTCCACCTCCTCCTCCATCTTGATCTCCTCAATTTCGATCTTCTCCATCATGTTGGCTCCTCCTCCTCTTTCTTCTTTTCCTCCATCTCCTCCTCCTCCATCTCGTTCTCCTTCTCCTCCTCTTCCATCTCGATCTCCTTCTCCTCTTCCATCTCAATTTTCTTCTACTCCTCCTCCATCTCGATTACTTCCTTCATCTCAATTTCCTCCTCCTCCTCCTCTTCCTCCTCTTTTCCTACATCATGTTGATCTCCTCCTCCTCCATCTCGATCTCCTCTCCTTCTCTTCCTTCATCTCGATCTTCTCCTCCTCTTTCATCTCGATCTCCATCTCCTCCTCTTTAATCTGGATCTTCTTCTCCTCCATCTCAAGCTCCTTCTCCTCCTCCATCTCTATTACCTCCTCCTCCTCCTTCTCCTCCATCTCGATCTCTTCCTCTTCCTTCTCCTTCTCCTCCATCTCGATCATCTCCTCTCCTCCTCCCTATCCCCCTCCCCAATCCTCTCGAACCTCCACCCTCTCTCTCATCACCTCATCCCTCCTTCTCTCTTCATCTCGATCACATCCTCCTCCATCACCTCCTCCTCTTCATCACCTCCTCCTCTTCTCACCTCCTCACCTCACCTCCACTCCTCCTCTCCATCCATCACCTCCCTCCTCTCTCCTCCTCCTCCTCCTCCTCCACCCCTCCACCTCCACTCCTCCTCCCTCCACCTCTCCTCCTCCTCCTCCATCTCGATCACCTCCTCCTCCATCTCGATCACCTCCTCCATCTCGATCACCTTCTCCTTCATCTCGTTCACCTCTTCCTCCTCCTCCCATCTCGATCTCCTCTCCTCCATCTACCTCCTCCTCTTCCTCCTCTTCCCCATCTCGATCACCTCCTCCTCCTCCTCTTCCTCCATCTCGATCACCTCTTTCTCTCCTCCTCTCCTCCTCCTCCATCTCGATCCCCCCTCCCCCTCCTCCATCTCGATCACCTCTTTCTTCTCCTTCCTCCATCCGATCACCTTCTCCTTTATCGATCACCTCCTCCTCCTCTGTCTTGATCATCACCTCCTCCTCCATCTCGATCTCCTCCTTCTCCTCCTCCCATCTCGATCTCCTCCCCCTCCTCGATCTCTATTTCCTCCTCCTCCGCTTCGTCCTCTTCCATCTTGATCTCCTCCTCCAGCTCGATCTCCATAATCATCATCTTCTCCTCCTCCTCCATCCCGATCTCCTCCCCCTGTTCGTTTTCTTCCTCCTCTCCTCCTCCTCCATCTCAATTCTTTCCTCCTCTTCTCTTCCTCCTTCCTCCAGATCTCAAGATCGATCTCTTCCTTCTGACTCTCGATTATTCGATCATATCGAGGAGGAAGAGGAGAAATAGAGATGGAGGAGGAGGAGAAGGATCAGAGAAGGAGAAGCACATCGAGAAGAAGTAGCAGGAGATCGAGATGGAAGACTATGAGAAGGAAGAGATCGAGATGGAGGGAAGAGAGGAAGAGGAGGGAAAAGGAGATGAGATAAATGGAGGAGGAGAGACCGAGATGATCTAAAACTAACCTAATGGAGGAGAAGGAGGAAACGAGGAAGAGGAGAAGGAGAAGGAAATCAAGATGAAGGAGGAGATCGAGATGGAGGAGGAGGAGGTGGAGGAGGTAATATAGATGGAAGAGGAGGAGAGAGGAGATGGAGAGGAGATGGAGGAGGAGATGAGGCGGAGGAAGAATGAGGAGGATGAGAGGAGGAAGGATGGATGAGAAAAGAGAAAATCGAGATGGAGGGGGAGGAGGGAGGAGGATGAGATGAAAAGGAGATCGAAGAGGAGGAGAGATCGAGATGAAGATGAGATCAAGATGGAGAAGTGATCGAGATGAAGGAGGAGTGAAGAAGGAGATCGAGATGGAGGAGGAAGAGATATGAGATGGAGAAGGAGATGGATAGGAGGAGGAGAAGAGATCAAGATAAAGGAAGGACGAGGAGAGAAGAGATCGCAGTTGGAGGACGGAGGAAGAAATGAGATGGTAGTCACCTCCTCCTCCATCTTGATCTCCTCAATTACGATCTCCATCATGTTGGCTCCTCCTCCTCTTCTTCTTTTCCTCCATCTCCTCCTCCTCCATCTCGTTCTCCTTCTCCTCCCTCTTCCATCTCGATCTCCTTCTCCTCTTCCATCTCAATTTCCTTCTACTCCTCCTCCATCTCGATTACTTCCCTTCATCTCAATTTCTCCTCCTCCTCCTCTTCCTCCTCTTTTCCTACATCATGTTGATCTCCTCCTCCTCCATCTCGAACTCCTCTCCTTCTCTTCCTTCATCTCGATCTTCTCCTCCTCTTTCATCTCGATCTCCATCTCCTCCTCTTTAATCTGGATCTTCTTCTCCTCCATCTCAAGCTCCTTCTCCTCCTCCATCTCTATTACCTCCTCCTCCTCCTTCTCCTCCATCTCGATCTCTTCCTCTTCCTTCTCCTTCTCCTCCATCTCGATCATCTCCTCCTCCTCCT